>NC_057799.1:353822731-354061316 GCF_018294505.1 Triticum aestivum
GCTAAGTGTGTGAACACGATTTGGTAAAGGTATCGATGAGAGGCCATGTAGGAGTACATGGTGGGTTGTTTCATTGGAACCGTCCTTAAGCACTGAGATCTGTATGTGTGATTTAAGATTCAGCTACTACCATGCATTGGGCCCGAAACCAATGGACCCTCTTGGCTTCTTAACCACCCTTGTCCTCTGTCCAGGAGTTGCAAATAGTTTCTGGTGTTTGTAGTATGCTGGAGGCCGTGCGCAGCGCTGACCCGATGGGTGGGCTGTGATGCGGTAGGCACGTGGCCGGGCATGCCGGGCGCCCGTTTGGTGTCTCAAAACCCTATACACATCGTTCGGGGCCGTATGTGGAAACCTCGGCCGGACTCCCTGCGGATGGAACCTGAATAGGCGATAAACCTGGACTAGAGGCTTGAGTGTTTAGGTAGGCCGTGGCCGACACCCTCGCTGGGCTTCCGCTTGAAGGTTGCCGAGTACATGTCGTGTAAACGGCGATAAGTGGTGAGAGCGTGTGTGAAGAAGTACACCCCTGCAGGGCTAACATCATCTATTCGAATAGCCGCGTCCGCAGTAAAGGACTACTTGGTTGCCTATACAGTTCATAGACAAGTGAAAGTGGATACTCTAAAATGCGAAAGATAAGCGTGAGTTCTATGGATGGCGTTCTCGTAGGGAGACGGGAGCAGATCCATAGTGGTGTATTGATATGGTGAATATGTGGACTCGTGTGCGCCACCTCAAAGAGTTACTTGCGGTCGTAGTATAGGATAGCCACTGAGTCAAAGCTGGCTTGCTGCAGTTAAACTGCACCACCCCCTTTGTTGATACCGATGCATATGTAGTTAGTTCTGATGTAAGTCTTGCTGGGCACATTTGTACTCACGTTTGCTTAATTTATGTTTTTGCAGAGAGACTTCAGTCTCGCTAGTAGTTTCGCGTGGACTTCGACGTTTAGCTTGTAACCTCAGCTACGAGCTTGTACCTTGGGAGGGTCTTGTAGTTAGTCAGGCTTCTCAGCCTTTTTCATTTGTAGTTGTTTATACTCAGACAAGTTAAGCTTCCGCATGTGCTTGTTGCTTGTATGCTCTGTATGTTAGGTCATGAGACCCATGTTTGTAATACTTGGCTCCTCGGAGCCTAATGAATAAATACTTGAGTCGTAGAGTTATGCTATGATGCCATGTTGTATTTACACATATCGAGCATATTGTGTGTATGATTGAAATGCTTGGTATGTGTGGGATCCGACAACCTAGTTGTTTATCCTTGGTAGCCTCTCTTATGGGGAAATGTAGTCTTGTGCTTCCATGAGCCATAGTAGTCCGCTACAGCCCGGTTCACCGGAGTCCTGCTAGCCCAGCACTACTGCTCCAGAACACTTGACTGGCCGGCATGTGATTCACTTCGTTCATGTGTCTGTCCCTTCGGGGAAATGTCACACGGTGACATCCGGAGTCCTGCCTAGCCTGCTACAGCCCGGTTCACCGGAGTCCTGTTAGCCCAGTGCTACAGCCCGGATTCGCACGCTGCTGACCGACATGCTCGATGTTGATTCATGTATGCCTGTCCCCGTAAGTTAGTGCCACTTTGGGTTCACGACTAGTCATGTCGGCCCGGGTTCTCTGTCATATGGATGCTAGCGACACTATCATATACGCGAGCCAAAAGGCGCAAACGGTCCCGGGCCATGGTAAGACGACACCTGTGGGAATACCGTGCGTGAGGCCGCAAAGTGATATGAGATGTTACTAGCTAGATCGATGTGACTTGGATTCAGGGTCCTGACACCAGAATAAAAGGGAGAGTAGTTAATGTGGGGTCACTTTCTTAATTGAAGGGTAAATTGATTTTGATTTTGATCCAGTCACAGCGTGCTGGCCCTCTCGTCCAATCCTAAATCGCTGCGGCACGCTCCTCTCCCTCTTCTCCATTGCAAAACCACCTCCTCTCCTCTCCATCATCTCCATTCCAAAACCACCGTCTCGCCTCTCCCTCTTCTCCATTGCAAAACCACCCCCTCTCCTCTCCATCTTCTCCCTTGCAAAACCACCGTCTCGCCTCTCCCTCTTTTCTATTGCAAGACCAACGTCTTTCCTCCCATCTTCCTAAGCTAGCACCAGACCTCTTAGAAGGACATCTATGGAGAGGATGCAGCAGTGAATCGGGCAGATCGCAGGAGGTGACCAGGCAAAGTTAGCTAGGTTGAAGGAGATCCTTACTTGGTTTGACAGTGAGTGGGAGATTTCGAGCACGGTGAGGGCCATGGCAATGTATGCGAAAGAGCGAGACGACGGCGATGAGGGCGGTGATGTACTCCTCGGCGGCAGTCACGCCACAGTCCTTCGAGTTCATCGAGTATCTCCTCTGGATGATGGAGCAGATAGATTCGCCCGAGGCGAAACTTAGGCGGAGGTGGTGGGTGTACAGGTCGAAGGTCGAGTATCCAAAGGATAACGAATCGATCGAGTACGGTGTGCCATTCGTGAGGGTGCAGAGCCAGCCGGAGCCACAGGAGTATTCGTTCTCCCACCGCAAGAGGAGGCCGGATGGCGCGATGTCGCTTCCCCGCTGTTCTCCACGGTTCCCTCGACACTCGCCTCGTTTCAACAGCGGCGGTAGGGTTTAAGGTAAGCTTCACACTAACCTAATCTTCCATCTGCTCATTCTTACAATCAGTGTGACAACTAATGAAAATCATGCTTGCAATCAGTCTCCGAGTACTACGCCAATCACCCTAAAATAGCTCTGGACCTTTGGGTCAAAGTTGTGACACTGTGTACAAATAAATAAAAATAGATTGGTGCTTCTTTCAGAAAAGAGTACTTCCTAGAAAACTGCCAATATAAGCTACTAGTATTTGGTTAGGATTTGCTGCCGAGAAAGATCCATCCACAGAGAGAGCCACACATCCCACTGGTGGTGGTGGATGTCAATGCGTGCATGGAGCATGGTTGGTGTTGGTAATTTTTACTTGGCACACCTCGCACTCTGCATATATGCCGGTTCCATCCGTACATTTGTGCAGTTCCACCAACATGCAGCTGAATAACCCTGTTTGCACACATAATTAAAAACGTGATTACATTATAGTGGCACTAGTTGATGAAACATATACACTAATAAATAGAAGAAAGTATTGTGATAGTATCATAGTATGCCATGCTGCGAGGGCGAGATGGGCCCTGTGATGCCTCATATGGTAGGTCTCATACTAGAAATCGACCCAAGTCTCCCCGATACACCTTCTGCCAGTGATGAACATCAGTGTACAGCGGTAGTACAAGGAGGGGCCTTGAGACATTCCAATCTCTATTTTTGTGCAGATCAACTAAAATTAAGCACCCCAGTTTGCAGAAATACTTAAACATTAACAATGGGACTAGTTGATGAAACATATACTAACAAAGAGAAGCACTTTCTTTATCTACATTGGAAATGAAATGATAGAGAGGACACTCGCTCTATTTTAACTGTATTATAACTTCATTTTATCAGTGGCACTAGGGTCGAGCAGGTGGCAAACGAGGTGTACCGTGCGTCGCAAGGATGGAGGCCGGGGGTGCTTAGACTGGGATGCTGAAGCTGGCTCTTTCAGTCCCTATCTTCCCCCCTGATGTTTCTGTGGTAGCATTTGGGTTGTAATCCAAACTTGGTCGAGCTAGTGCTGCGTCCCCCTACCTGCCTAGCTTATGTGGCGAACTTGTCTCCTGCTAGTACTCAGTCCATTCTAGTAGTAGTTGCATAACTGCCCGTTTACACTGAGATGTTGTTGGATAATGGTTCTCTATGGTTGGGTTTCTATAATGAAATCGGAGGAAACCCCCTCTTTCGATATATAAAAAAATCAGTGGCACTAGCGGTGCCAAAACATTGCCTCAAATTAATAGTGCCACTAGATTAAGGTGCAAAATAATAACATTACTGCTTTATCATGGCAGTGCCAAAACAGTAGCACAAGAGCAGACTCAACATGCAGGATCTTTGGCAAACGGTCAGACCAAAAAGGAACATACCTCATGATGGGAACCATATCCGCAGTCAACGCCATCGTAGAATGGATGACACCAGTCACCAACATGGATGATTCAATTCATGGGACCTTTTGGTGCAGTTCACCTAAAATGAAGCAATTTCCCATGAGCTAGCAGCTTCTCCTTCATTTTTTTAAGAAAAGGGCTCCAGCCCCGGTTCCATTTCCATCAGAAAACGAAACCCACAGAGCTTCTTCTTCATTAGTTGCAATAAAATTGAGCAACATCAAGGTTGGTTGTGAAGCTCCTGGAATGTTCAACTATAATTTGGATATCGTTTGTGCAGCTCGACTAAGATCAAGCATGAAATGTATATCTTTGTTTGCACAAAAAAGGTGGAAAGGAGGGTGACTAACAAGTGATGAAACATACATCAAATGAAAAGAAGCATGTTCCTTATCTGAATGGCAATCCTACAAGGACAGAGCAATTTCTAAAGCAGCAGCATTGCTAGATATTAGTGTGGGCATTAGGATTAACTATGACAACCATTAAATACGACATTACTTTAATGGTGCCATTGCTTCATTTTACCAGCAACATTACATTAACAGCTGCTACAGAGTTGGTATTTGGGCACGGGAGAGTAGGCGGACCAGGACAGTTGCATTTCTAACGAAAAGAAGCAACTTATCTTAACGGAAAATTTAGCAGGACATGAACAAAAGTGCCATTGATTCATATTACTGGAGGCATTACATTGAAAACAACATTGGTTTAACGTGTCCTTACTTTTAACAGTGCGGCTGCTACATTTTACAAGTGGCATTACATAAGAGTGGCTCGGGGCAACAAACATCAGAACAGGATATCTGGGTTGGTCCCATTTTTGTTCGGTATAGCCACCTTATACTGTGTGAGGCTAGCAAATCTAGTGCAGGACTTACTCTGTTGACTTGTCCCCCAGTCCCCACTTTCTTTCCCTTTTCAACCAATTAGATCGGGTTTATATTGAGTTTGTATTGCATTTCCCTTTATTTCCCTATTAGACCAAGAGACTAGTTGGATAGCTTTTTGCCCCCATTATTTCCTCTTTCGATCAAGTCCTAGATTCAGGTAACAAATCTTCCCCCACCCCACCCCCTTTCTTCCTTGTTTGTACCAAGTAGTACTAGATTCGAGTGCATGAACTAGTTTTACATCTTAACAGTAAAAATTATGTGGCTTTCGAATAGCCGATCGATCCTATCTACGAGTGGGCCTGAGAAATAGTAAAAGATACAAATGCAGCGACGTCAGGAGCTTGGGAAGTAGAGCAAGGCCGGTTTCGAAGGAAGTTATACCTAAGGGTCGCCGGGATGTCGCTAGGTTGGCGGCGGGAGGACGGATCTGCCCACACTATGGCAGCGAGGAAGAAGGGGTCGGAGGCCTCCCTAGCGAGCGGTGCTTGGGAGAGAATGGCAAGGCACGCTGATCGGGACACGCCGGCAGTGGGTAAGAGCCATCGCCGAGGACGACCGCGTGAACGTTGCACCTTCTCACCTTCCCCGGCGGAGAGGATCCGGCTGGATCTGTGACCTGCGGTGAGCAGAGAGAGAGAGAGAGAGTGTGGCCACCGCTGTCGTGTTTAGATTTGGAGAGGACGAGACAGTGTGAAGAGAGCAACACTAGCAAGCAAGCGCGGAGGCTCCTGCCGGAGTAGTTTTCTTTTGTCTAACGGAGCCGGCTTGACCTCGTCAATGACTGTTGAGAAGTCTTCATGCACGTGCCCCGGAGGCGCAGTTGTCGTCATGTTGATCTGAAGCACCAGATTATAACATATAACACGAAAAAATGCCACATGACAAGAAACCATAACCTCACTGCCCCAAGGAGACAACATGAATCCCGACGGACAAACTAGACGAGGATCAAAGCTCAAATTAAAGATAAACTCGTAGAAAAGGGGTCCATCGATAGATGTCCTAATTAATATAGCTGGCTTGACCTAGATGGCAGCCGAGTAGTCTTCGTGCATGTGCCCCCAATGACCAGCGCCTTGGAGGAACTCAGTTGTCGCTGTTTAACCCTCGCAGTGATCCAAAGCACATGACACCTAATATTGCGAGATGACAAGAAACCTTTTTTTAGATTTCTCATCACAACTACAGCCCTGTACAACACAGCCTGCACGATATGTAGACGATGGCCAATCTAGCCGTGTCTGCTGGAGTATGGTCACATGCATGGACGAACTGATCTTCCGTGTCATGCAGGGATCGTCCAGGCACCAACGTCTGTACAACACTTCTCTAGTACTATCGCTCGTCTCTCTCTTCTATTAACTCACCCGACTTGCGGGCCGGGGAGTGTTCCTATGGTCAGTTCTCAATTGCGGTCCCACATGTGTGTGCAAACGCAATATGACGCGCATTCCATTCGGAGAGCGGCGTGCCAGACCGACCGACCGACCGTCCGGGGTGCGCCGCGAACGCGACGGGCGTGTTGTATACTCCGTACATGTGTACCGCCGTTTTCTTGAGGCTTTGTTCCATGGCGCAATCCATGGATACAAAATTTGTATACTATACTATTTACTAGTAAGTTGCACGTGCTTTGCACGCTAACCTGTAAAGCACGCGCTTGACTGATGGATTATCCACGGAGCACATTGGAGAGTTTTATATGTTCGCATTTGGAAGCTCACCTCCAATGCTTGCTATTCCACTGTCTCGGCTTCCAATGCCCATTTTCTTGGTTTGCCTTCGTCTTTGATCAAGCTCACAGTTTGTAAAGCTTGGGCACCTTCGAAGTGCAATTTTTTTGCTTGGCAAATGATAAATTGTAAAAAAGAGGATAGCCTAATTGTAGCTTTTGCCATCTTTGCAAATGTCACATGGAGACCTCGGGACACATCCTATTCCAATGCAAATATACACAAAGAATCTGGTGCATGATTAAAGATTGGCTTGGAAAAAAGGACCTCGACCCCCGAAATTGGCATCATTCAACTCCACCCACCTTTGGTGGACCAAAGCGATCGACTCAAATGAGCAACCAAATGATGTCATGGCTTATCTTCTTAAGCGCATGTCATGGGAGATTTTGAATGAGGAATGCTCGAGTTTTTCGAAATTTTGCATCTTTGCCTATGTCTATATTTGGCAATATCAATAGAGAGGCTAGCTTGTGGTATATCACCGGGGTGAAACACTTAGGGGCAATCATTCCTGGAGAGTAGTTTTTTCGCGAATTTCCTCGAGAGTAATCTGTTTGCTCCTTTTTGAATACGACCTTGTACATGCTCTTTACTCCTTGCTCATTTAATGAAAAGGCAAAGCTTTAGCCTTGATTAATAAAACCTTTACCATCTAAAATACTTCATCAGTTTCTAAATATAAGTCTTTTTAGAGATTTCAATGTGGAATACATACAAAGCAAAATGAGTGATTGTACACTATAGAATATGTCTATATACATCCATATGTAGTTTTTATTGGAATCTCTAAAAAGACTTATATTTAGGAGCACAGGAAGTATGAGATGGTGAGCATATTAGAATAATGTGAAGCATCTATTTAGTTTCTTCTATGTTCATGGATTGGTAGAAATCTCTCTCTTTGCTTAGAAAAATGTGACTTGTACACGCTAGCTAGATTAATTACCCGCATACCCTTTTTATACGGCGGGTGAATCGTAGTACTCTTTTTTTGACTTCAAAATCGTAGTACTAGTGATGTGACAATACAGGTATCGGCTCGGTCAAGCTAAAAAATCCATCCATTGGGACCGGCCAGACCGTAGACGGGTAAGTTTCTGGAACAACCTTCTAGCTTCTATATTTTTTAAGGGAAATATCGTATAGCTTCTAGGTGGTACCCGCGGCTAGGTTAGTGTGGACCTGCGACTCACGGCAGGAGATGCGAATCCGGCACATGCTAGCCGTTGGATACGTAGCGTTGACGATTGATGAATGGTAGATGTCAACGTAATGTGGGAAATCAACGGCTCCAAGCACCTCAAAAGCGTTTTGGCGGGAAGCTAGAGGGAAGTGGTAAATCCAAATTCAAAACTGCTACACTATAGTAGTAGAGATAGAGATAGAGATAGAGAAAAGTCGAGGGCGGGGCTTTTCCCGTGCGGTAGGCAGGGCAGTTCCGCCTAGTCGGTTCGACAGAGACGCGAGAAGATGATGGAGTAGGTTCCTGCAAACGTAGGGCTGTGTGATTTGACAACGAGTTACTGCTGGACAGGTGGGGCCCCGTGATTTGACTTGCCATTATCATTTTAACTGCGGCACTACGACCGGCGTGAGTCTGCCGATTCCTGACCACCTCCATGGTGTACATGTGCCTCTCCCAATGCTCCACCATGTAGAGGCTGCCTCTTTCCTCCACATATGCAAAAATGCCATGTAAGCGGGCTTATAGCCCACTATTGTACTTGCTCGTACATGTGCTAAGCCTGCCACATAGGCATAAAGTCTGATGTGGCAAGTTAATTAAGAAAAGAGAGACTAGTTTGGTGACCCCAGGAAGAAATGGTGCTAAGCGCGTGTACCTAGGTGAAAAGACAATTTTGAGTCTATAGATAATTAAATGAAGCAAACTTAGCAACAAAAAACTAAGCACCTATGCATTGGGGACTTGAGTTGCTAAGCCATTTAATGCCCTTAGCACCTCATCTAAGCACCATTTCATTGGAAGAGGTCACTCCTTGGCAAATGCAATAAATACTACGAAGAAAGAGATAGAGAGAAGTAAAAAAAATACTCTTATAGCCAACCTTATAGCTAACCTTGTTGTATGAGTGACTAAGTGATGACTATGTATGACATGCCAACATCAGATAGCCTAACACACCATGTTAAATCTCCAAGGGCGCGACCGCACGAGCGAGGCGACGGTCGTGGTAGGCGCAACCATGATACGGGCTGCTGGCAGCCCTTGGATCTGAGATCAAACGGTCGCATGCTAAGTTGCCGAAAATTTGCAGAATAACCCTCCAGGATAGGATATTCACCCATAGGTCTAGAATCACTCCATGCAACCATTCGATCTCAGATCCAAGGGCTCTGGGAAGCCCGTATCATGGGAGAATGGAAAGCATCGTATCACCTATAATTTTCCCGACGCTTGACATGACATCGAAAGCCATTTAATTGGGCGTCGAGTAGACATGACATCTAATTGGGCCCCCATAGTACTGTGCATGAATCCATTTATCCACCACGCAAGCCACTACCGTACCGTTCGCACGCCCCACTCAACATTTTTACAATCGATGAACCGCTAGCAGTTCGCTCCTACTCGTCCCCGGACGTCCTTTATCATTACGGCAGTTCGCTCCTAGTCGTCCCATCCTTTCACATTACAGCAGTTCCACTAATGCTAACCCTCCTCCCAAATCCATGGCGTCCCAAATCTCCATGATCGGCCGTGAGTACAAGGTTAGAGCCATCACCGGCGATGAGTTCGACGTCATCTACACCCGTTCTTCCGCTACGGTGAAAGGATGCCTTGCTCGCTTCAGACGCATGTTCGAAAACTCAAATGATGAGTGGGTCGCTGGGCTAGATGTTGAGTACACCACAACCCTGGGCAAAGAGAAGAATCTAAAGGAGGAAGAGAAGATGAAGCCCGTCGTGATCCAGGTTTGCGTGCATAACTTGTGCTTGGTCTACCACATATGCCATGCCAACGTTGAGTGCGAGGAATTTAAGAAGTTCCTCGCGGGCGACCTAGTCAAATTCATTATTGTGGACTTCACGACCGACACAAGAGTCCTGGGTCGGATAGGCCTCATTGTAGGCAAGCCCTTCGACCACCAGAAGAATGGGCTGGTGCCCTCCCGTGATCAGCCTTCAATGCTGACCCTGGTAGGAGCCATGGTTCATCCTTCGTACGGCAAACTGAAGAAATCTCCGACCAAGTTTCATCGTCATGCATGGCAGTGGAATGTACTACATATATGCCACATCCAGTATGCTGCAATGGATGCCTACCTTTGTTCAAATATCTACAAGGGTTGGATGAAGAGCAAGAGCCAAGTGTGCGGTTCAAGCAAAGAAGTATCGGCCAAGAGGAAGAGGGACAAGGACGAAGTCCAGCACATGGACGAGGAGTCCGAGTAAGGTGGTAGTGTCGTTGCTCATGGTGGTTCTAATGCAGTGTCTACCAGATTATTTGCTTAGTTTAATTTTATGGTGCTTAGTTTTATTTGAGGGGTGTGTTGTGCTGAGCCCCCAGCAGAACTATGTTATGTTCCTTCTCATTACTTTAACTCTTCAGTACGTACATACTAGTATTTCATACAGTTCATCTTTTAGTTGGTAGTACTACCACTCGTTTCTTCACATTATATACATACAATATATATGGCCAACATCATATAGCCAGCAGTTTAGTTGTCAAAGAATTTAAGGGTGCTTAGTTTTATTTGAGGGGTGTGTTGTGCTCGACACCATTATTGTGACTCAAATCTCTTTTGCCATGTTATAATGACATAAATACCTATGGACCAACATGCCAGCTCTCCCTCTATCTCAGTACAGTACAATAAAGTGTGGGGCCTACTTGATCCCAACAGCGTTCTTATTTTCCTGTAAAATTATTCGCTTGGTTACTCTTGACAAGCGGGGCCACACTTATCATTGTGAGATAGAGAGAATCGGCTAATTTTTGTCATATAACATGGTCAACAGGTTTGACGTGAAAATAACAATGTCTAGTGGCATTTTGAGCAAACATCTAATGGAACGATGGCATTTTTGAGATATCTAATTGCATTTTTGAGCAAGCATCTCACGGATCGATGACATTTTTTGAGTAGTTCTAACTTCTAATGGCAAAACTGAGTAGTGATACACAACTAGTGCATAAATAATAAGAACCCAAGAATTAAATAGGTATGCTAATTTCTTTAATAGAATTTAGCACCCCATTTAAGCACGTACTAGCTTTTTTAATAGTACTATATGCATAATTTGGCGACGACCGCTCTCTATATGTACCACCTTTTTTCTTTAATTTCATCTTGTTAGTTTTGCTCCATGGCGCAACCCATCGATACTACTATTGTACAAAAGTATACATTTTTTAAAAGGCTAGAGGGCGGGGCAGTATCGCTTGGTCGGTTTCACGAGAGGCGAGGGCCTTTGTTCTGATTTGACGGCTCATTACTGCTGGAAGGCGGGGCCTTGTGATTTGACTGCTCGTATAAATGTTGCCGACGACCTGAGGAGGAGCAAAGAACCGTGCGGTATACTCAAGTTTTCCACTGGAGTACTAGTACGGCGGAGGAGCAGGAAACACGGCAGCCCAGTGCCATATGGCAATAAAAATGATCTAATTTGCTAGTCATCGATACCATGGCGCCGCTCATCGTTAGCATTGTTCTATTCATGCCTCGCAGAGAACGTGACACGTGCGGCAAAACACCAGAAGCAAAAGAAGAACCACGGGAGCAAAAGAAGAAGGAAGATTATCACCCAAAAAAAGAAGGAAGACGCACACACATGTCTGGGGCGCTGCTCTCTGCTACATGAAGGGTTGCTGGCCGCGGAGTCATAACTGCTTCTTCATCGCCTCCACGCCCTCCATCTCCTTGCGCATCTCCTCCGCCATCTTCATCATTTTGTCCATGACGCGGGATTTCTCGACGCGATCCTTCATCATCTGTTCCACGGCCGCATTACGTACCTTGACAGCAGCCGGGTGCTCGATGTGGAGCTTCGCCAACTCCTCCTTCTGTTCCATGACGAGGGCCTGCATCATTTTCATCGATGAACTACTATTCTCATGTAGCTTCTTCCAGCCGGCGTTCTCCTCCTTCAGCAGGTCGAGCTCGTGGCAGAGCTTCGCCTTGTCCTCCTGAAGTTCAGGATTTCGTTGGTCGCCTTCTTATCTGAGGCAATGCTCTTCTTCAGCAGCATCACCAAGCCGGCGGTCAACTCCCCTGCTCATTGAGCTCAGTGGGCATGTCGTCGAGGCTCTCCTTCAGCAGCTCCACCAAGCCATTGATGAACTCCTCCTGCTTATTGAGCTGATCGGGCATGTCCTCGAGGGATAACGACTCTAGCGCCGCCAGCTCGGCATGTTCGCCTCCACGGCTAGGGTGCTCCTGGAAGCCCTCGCCTGCCCGTGAGAGATCTTTCAAGGTCTTTGCGAGGCGGCGAGCCCTCTCTTTTTTTCCATGGCCTTGGTTGTCGCTCCCTTGTTATGAGTAGTTTGGATAATTCTCGACCTAGAGCTCTGCACACCGGCCATGGCAAGGACGGACGGACATGAAAGACTTATGAGGAGGAAGAGGTAGAGTGATTTTCGGCTAGGTACTAGTTCCCCTTTTTATAACATAGTACTAGCACTAGTACTAGTAAAACCTACATAGTGGGAAGTGGGAACACGTTCAGGTTTGATACATACTAGGGTGTGAGCAGGTTTGCACTTAATTATACTGTACACTTTGGAATGCGATGGGAACAAACTAAAGATTAATTGATGGTTTTGGTTTCGAGGCCCGAAACGGCTCCCGATGAGTTTCCTGGAACACAAATTTCAAGTACTCCGTACTACTGGTCAAATACGGTCGCACAAGTCAGTGATGTATAACTGGTCATACATGTCAGACCAAGACAATGCGTGTCACGGGTCCGACCGACCGTCTATTGGTGCGACCGACCCTAATATTACACGATGGAAACTTCTGGTTGTGGCTTCGGGTGATTGTCACGACCAAGCATTCAAAAACTAGTGATAAATCAATTACCATCTTTTTCCAAACGACCAAGTATTTTCACAGGAATACAATACATATAGAAGGAGTGATTGTCACGGTTGCAAACCGCCATGGCGCCGCAAGTTCACTGCAGCAGCAACCGAGTAGGTCACTGCATCGCCGGCGGGGAAGGAGGGCAGCTCACGTCGCCTACGATGCATGCCAGCGACGCCGTGATATGTCTCCAACATATCTATAATTTTTTATTGTTCCATGCTGTTATACTATCAATCTTGGATGTTTTATAATCATTTTATAGTCATTTTATATCATTTTTTGGAACTAACCTATTGACATAGTGCCAAGTGCCAGTTGTTGTTTTCTGCATGTTTTTTACATCGCAGGAAATCACTATCAGACGGAGTCCAAATGCAACGAAACTTCGCGGAGATTTTTTTGGACCAGAAGGAACATAATGGGCCCTGGGGTGCCCCGAGGGGTGCACACCCCACCAGGGCGCGCCAGGAAGCCCAGGCGCGCCCTGGTGGGTTGTGCCCACCTCGGGTGCGCCCCAGACCGCCTCTTTGCTCTATAAATACCCAGTATTCCAAAAACCCTAGGGGAGTCGACGAAATATTCATCCAGCCGCCGTAGAGTCCAGAACCACCAGATCCAATCTAGACACCATCTTGGATGGGGTTCACCACCTCCATTGGTGCCTCTCCGATGATGCGTGAGTAGTTCTTTGTAGACCTTCGGGTCCGTAGTTAGTAGCTAGATGGCTTCCTCTCTCTCGCTGAATTCTCAATACAATGGTCTCTTGGAGATCCATATGATGTAACTCTTTTTGCGGTGTGTTTGTTGGGATCGATGAACTTTGAGTTTATGATCAGATCTATCTTTTTATATCCATGAAAGTATTTGAGTTTCTTTGATCTCTTTTATGCATGATCTCTTATAGCCTCGTATTTCTTCTCCGATATTTGGGTTTTGTTTGGCCAACTTGATCTATTTATCTTGCAATGGGAAGAGGTGCTTTGTAGTGGGTTCGATCTTACGGTGCTTGATCCCAATGATAGAAAGGGAAAAGACACGTATGTATCGTTGCTACTAAGGATAAAACGATGGGGTCTATCTCTACATAGATAGATCTTGTCTACATCATGTCATCGTTCTTATTGCATTACTCTGTTTCTCCATGAACTTAATACACTAGATGCATGCTGGATAGCGGTCGATGTGTGGAGTAATAGTAGTAGATGTAGTCATGAGTTGGTCTACTAATCTTGGACGTGATGCCTATATAATGATCATTGCCTGGATATCGTCATGATTATTTGAAGCTCTAGCAATTTCAAAACAGTAATTTGTTCACCCACCGTTTGCTATTTTTCTCGAGAGAAGCCACTAGTGAAATCTACGACCCCCGGGTCTCTTTTTCATATATTTGCCTTTGCGATCTACTTTTTCCTTGCATTTATTTTCAGATCTATTAAACCAAAAATACAAAAATACTTTGCTGCACTTTATTTTATTTGCGATCTATTTATTCAATCTATTACAACTCTCTCCCGTCCACGCACCGTTTCTGGCGCCGTTACCCGAAAGGGATTGACAACCCCTTTAACACGTCGGGTTGCGAGTGGTTGTTATTTGTGTGCAGGGGCTGTTTACGTTGTGTTGCTTGGTTCTCCTACTGGTTTGATAACCTTGGTTTCATATCTGAGGGAAATACCTACCGCCGCTGTGCTGCATCATCCCTTCCTCTTTGGGGAAATACCGACGTAGCTTCAAGCGACATCAAAAGGAATTTCTGGCGCCGTTGCCGGGGAGGATCTTCAACATATACCAGGTTCCTAATCACAAAATCTCATCTCCTCGCAATTTACATTATTTGCCATTTGCCTCTCATTTGCCTCTCCCCCACTTTGCAAAAATTTGCCTTTTTATTCGCCTCTCTTCTTCGTTCGCCGTTTTCTTGCCAGATCTGTTTTTAGTGCAATCTTATTGTGTGGTCATCATAACTCAAGAGAACACCAAGTTATGTGATTTCTCAAATACCAACAACAATGATTTTATCGGCACTCCTATTGCTCCTCCCGCCACTAGTGCGGAGTCTTGTGATATTAATACTGCTTTGCTGAATCTTGTTATGAAAGATCAATTTTCCGGTACTCCTAATGAGGATGTCGCATCCCATCTTAATACCTTCGTGGAATTATGCGATATGCAAAAGGAAAAATATGTGGACAATGATGTGGTGAAGATGAAATTATTTCCGTTTTCTTTGCGTGATTCTGCAAAATTTTGGTTCTCTTCTTTGCCTTGCAATAGTATTGATTCTTGGAATTAGTGCAAAGATGCTTTTATCACCAAGTATTTTCCTCCCGCAAAAATTATTTCCCTTAGAAACCAGATCATGAATTTCAAGCAACTTGAACATGAGCATGTTGCACAATCTTGGGAAAGTATGAAAATGATGCTAAGGAATTGCCCAACTCATGGGTTAAATCTTTGGATGATCATACAAAAAAATTATGCGGCGTTGAATTTTGTTTCTCGTAATCTTTTAGATTCCACCGTGGGTGGTACTTTTATGGAAATTACGTTGGGTGAAGCCACCAAATTGCTTGATAATATCATGGCAAATTATTCACAATGGAATACCGAAAGAGCTCCTACTAGTAAAAAAGTTAACTCTGTTGAAGAAATTGAGAGAAAAAGTTCATGCTCTTATGAAATTGGTTGCTAGTAAAAGTGCTCATATTGATTTTAATGATATGCCTTTGTCTACTTTAATTGAGAAAAATAGTGATGCCATAGATGTGAATTTTATCTCTCGAAATAATTTCAACAACAATGCTTATAGAGGTAATTTTAATCCTAGGTCTTTTCCTAGTAATTCCTCTAATAATTATGGTAATTCCTATGGAAATCAATCTTATAATAATAATAGGAACACCTCTAATCTTGAGAACAATATTAAAGAATTTATCAACACACAAAAAGCTTTTAACACTTCCATATAAGAAAAGTTGAGTAAGATTGATGATTTGTCTAGAAGTGTTGATAGAATTGCTCATGATGTGAAAAATCTCAAGATGAAATTTTTGTGCCTAAAGTGGGTAAATCAATTAAAGCTCCTTATGTTTCTATGTATGAAAGTAAGAAAAGAACCGCTATGCTTAGAGCTAAAATAGAATTTTTAGAAAAAGCGTTTTCTAGTGATTTCTTTCGCAAAAGTGATGAAGATCTTAAAATGATTGGTGTTTCTTCTATTGATTCCTTGTTTAGTAAAGTTAAGATTGATGAAAAAGGGATTGGAGAAGAGTCAACTTTAGGTAGAAGGCGTCCCAATATTTCGAAGGGTGAAAATCTTGTTGAAAAAATTGATAAAAGTGGGTTTGAAGAGGTCAAAACTTTCACTAGTGATGTGCCCACTCCTTTGGATTACAAAGACTTTAATTATGATAGTTGTTGTTTGATTGATTGTATTTATTTTTTGCAATCCATGATAAATTCACCCCATGCTTATGAACAAAATAAAGCTTTTACTAAACATATTGTTGATGCTATGATGAAAGCTTTTGAAGAAAAAATGGAATTGGAAGTTTCAATTCCTAGAAAATTGCATGATGAATGGGAACCTACTATCAAAGTCAAGATTAAAATTTATGAATGTTTTGCTTTGTGTGACTTGGGTGCTAGTGTTTCTACAATTCCGAAATCTTTATGTGATGTGCTTGATTTTACCGATCTTGAAGAATGTTCTTTAAATTTGTACTTGGAGGATTCTACTATTAAAAGGCCTTTGGGAAGAATTAATGATTTTCTTATTCATGCAAATAGAAATTATGTGCCCATATATTTTATTGTTCTTGATATTGATTGCAACCCGTCTTGTCCAATTATTCTTGGTAGACCATTTTTACGCACTATTGGTGCCGTGATTGATATGAAAGAAGGCAATATTAAGTTCTAATTTCCTTTGAGGAAGGGTATGGAACACTTTCCTAGAACAAGAATTAGGCCACCATATGAATCAATCATGAGGGCATCTTATGGATCTCGAACCAAAGATGACAAAACTTAGATCCTTGCTTTATGCCTAGCTAAGGGCGTAAAACTATAGCGCTTGTTAGGAGGCAACCCAATGAATAAAATTTATTTTTGCATTTTGTTTTCTGTTCTTGAGTGTTAACACAATTATGCTACTGTTATGATTGTGTTTTTTTGTGTTTTACTTAGTGTTTGTGCCAAGTAGAACCAATAGGATCTTCTTGGGTGATAGTTGTTTGATCTTGCTGAAAAAGACAGAAACTTTGCTCTCATGAAAACAATTCTCATTTTTTTATCCAAAAGAGCCTTTTCCCTGATTCCTTTTGCAGAAGATTAATATACAAATTACCCAGGTCATCCTAGTTTTTCAGAATTTTTGGAGGTCCATAAGTTTTCGAAATAGTCAGATTGCTACAGACTGTTTTGTTTTGACAGATTCTGTTTTCTTTGTGCTGTGTGCTTATTTTGATGGCTCTATGGTTTTCTTTGATGATTTTTTGCCATAGAGAAGTTGGAATACAGTAGATATAATGCAAAAACAAAATATGAATTGGTTTGGTACAGTACTTATAGTAGTGATTTGCTTTCTTTTACTAACGGATCTCACGAAGGTTTTGTTGACTTTTGTGTGATTGAAGTTTTCAAGTTTTGGGTTATCTTACGATGGATGAAGGAATAAAGGATAGAAGAGCCTAAGCTTGGGGATGCCCCGACATCCCAAGCTATTATCCAAAGAATGAGCAACCAACTAAGCTTGGGGATGCCCCCGAGTGGCATACCCTCTTTCTTCTAACGACCATCGGTATTTTACTCAAAGCTATATTTTTATTCGTCACATAATATGTGTTTTGCTTGGAGCGTATTGGATGATATGAGTCTTTGCTTGTTTTATTTTGTGTTTTAAGCCTTGATCCCTTGCTGGACACACCTATTTGAGAGAGCCAAAATTATGTCATGACTTGTTAGAATTGCTCTCTATGCTTCACTTAAATTTTTATGAGTTATGGACTTGCTCTAGTGCTTCACTTATATCTTTTTGAGCACGGTGTGCTTTAGTATTTTTGAAGAAATGCTCTCTTGCTTCACTTAGATTTATTTGAGAGTTAGTAAAATTTTCAACAAATTCTCTCTTGCTTCACTTAAACTATTTTGAGAGAAAGAAAAAAATTATGCTCATGATCTTCACTTATATTTGTTTGAGCTTATGAAAAGCAACACATTAAAATTAGTCCCAAAGTGATAGATATCCAAGAAGGATATAATAAAAACTTTCATGAAGATCATTGGACAAAATAAACTTGATTCTTAGTAATAGTTTTGAGATATGATGATGTGATATGTGAGTTATGTTGATGAGTAATTATGCTTTAGTAAGAATATTGGTGTTAAGGTTTGTGATTCCCTACGCAAGTACGAAAGTCAATAGCCATGCAATGAAATTATATCCTACTTGTGGTGCATTATTCGGTGTTAATTATGCTTAATGCTTGCTTATGAGATTATTCGTTTCTTGGTTGGTCGCTTCTCAATCTTTTGCTAGCCTTCATTTTGCACTAAGTATGATCTCTACTTGTGCATCCAAAATCCTTTAAACCAGTTTTGCCACATGAGTCCACTATATCTACCTATATGCGGTATTCTTTTGCCGTTCTAAGAAAATTTGCATGTGCCATCTCTAATTTTCAAAATAAACTTCTCTTTTGTGTGTTTGTTTCGCTCGCGGAGCGGTGAAGGGTGGCTAATATTTTCCATGCTGGATGTGTTATTCTCACGATGAGTGTTTATTCACTTGTCATTGCACGAGAGTAAGGCAAAGGTTTTAGGGATGCCCAGTCCCGAAATGAAAAAATGAATTTACTTTATGTTGTCAAATAATAGATTCCTTGGAAAGTGTTGGTATGGAGGGCAACCGTGGATACGGCTAGCCATGGAAAGTGAAAGTATGGTGGAAAAAGGAATAAACTTTATTTTCTGTTTGGGAACCGCCTATGATATATCTAGCATGGAAACTGTTGGGAACTCTAAGTCGTTTTTGTTGGTGGGATGGATACACCTCCCAAAATAGTTTTTATCTCTAAGTTTTTCGCTTTGAGCTCTGGCACCTCTACAAATCCCTACTTCCCTCTGCGAAGGACCTTTCTTTTACTTTATGCAATTTTTATTTTGAATTTGAGTCTCCATCTTCTCTTACAAAAGCACCAACTAGGAGGCAATATGATCGTATTTAAGTATTGGGTGTAGCTAATATGCGAGTGTGTTTCATGAATGGATCAATGGTTGAGCATGATGGGCTAGGGATAACTTATTTTAGCGTTGATAATTTGAAAGACATGGTTGCTTGTTGATATGCTTGAGTATTTAAATTATCATGTCAAAACTAGACTATTGCTTTGAATCACATAAAAGTCCAAATGTCCATACTATAAAGAAAAGAATATGATATGACATGATAGGCAGCATTCCACATCAAAAATTCTGTTTTTATCACTTACCTACTCGAGGACGAGTAGGAGTTAAGCTTGGGGATGCTGATACGTCCCCAACGTATCTATAATTTTTGATTGCTCCATGCTGTTATATTATCAATCTTGGATGTTTTATAATCATTATATAGTCATTTTATATCATTTTTTGGTACTAACCTATTGACATAGTGCCAAGTGTCAGTTTCTGTTTTATGCATGTTTTTTACATCGCAGGAAATCAATATCAGATGGAGTCCAAATGCAACGAAACTTCGCGGAGATTTTTCTGGACCAGAAGGAACATAATGGGCCCTGGCTGCGCCTGGGGGTGCCCCGAGGGGGGCACAACCCACCAGGGCGCGCCAGGAGGCCCAGGCACGCCCTGGTGGGTTGTGCCCACCTCGGGTGCCCCCCGGACCACCTCTTTGCTATATAGATACCCCAGTATTCCAGAAACCCTAGGGGAGTCGACGAAATATTCATCCAGCCGCCGCAGAGTCCGGAACCACCAGATCCAATCTAGACACCATCTTAGATGGGGTTCACCACCTCCATTGGTGCCTCTCCGATGATGCGTGAGTAGTTCTTTGTAGACTTCGGGTCCGTAGTTAGTAGCTAGATGGCTTCCTCTCTCTCTCTCTCTCTCTCTCGCTGAATTCTCAATACAATGGTCTCTTGGAGATCCATATGATGTAACTCGTTTTGCGGTGTGTTTGTTGGGATCGATGAACTTTGAGTTTATGATCAGATCTATCTTTTTATATCCATGAAAGTATTCGAGTTTCTTTGATCTCTTTTATGCATGATCTCTTATAGCCTCGTATTTCTTCTCCGATGTTTGGGTTTTGTTTGGCCAACTTGATCTATTTATCGCAATGGGAAGAGGTGCTTTGTAGTGGGTTCGATCTTACGGTGCTTGATCCCAATGACAGAAAGGGAAACGACACGTATGTATCGTTGCTACTAAGGATAAAATGATGGGGTCTATCTCTACATAGATAGATCTTGTCTACATCATGTCATCATTCTTATTGCATTACTCTGTTTTTCCATGAACTTAATACACTAGATGCATGCTGGATAGCGGTCGATGTGTGGAGTAATAGTAGTAGATGCATGTAGGAGTCGGTCTACTAATCTTGGACGTGATGCCTATATAATAATCATTGCCTGGATATCTTCATGAGTATTTGGAGTTCTATCAATTGCCCAACAGTAATTTGTTCACCCAGCGTTTGCTATTTTTCTCGAGAGAAGCCACTAGTGAAATCTACGGCCCCCCGGTCTCTTTTTCATATATTTGCTTTTGCGATCTACTTTTTCCTTGCATTTATTTTCAGATCTATTAAACCAAAAATACAAAAATACTTTGCTGCACTTTATTTTATTTGCGATCTATTTATTCAATCTATTACAACTCTCTCCCGTCCACGCATCGTTTCTGGCGCCGTTACCCGAAAGGGATTGACAACCCCTTTAACACGTCGGGTTGCGAGTGGTTGTTATTTGTGTGCAGGGGCTATTTACGTTGTGTTGCTTGGTTCTACTACTGGTTCGATAACCTTGGTTTCATATCTGAGGGAAATACCTACCACCGCTGTGTTGCATCGTCCCTTCCTCTTTGGGGAAATACCGAGGTAGCTTCAAGCGACATCACGCCGCCGCAGCTTGTCCCGCGATTTGGCTTCTCCTACCGCCTATTTGAATAGTTGCACCGGCTACTCATGCCATTCCGCAGGCATGCACGTTCTTTCTTCCGTAGTTGACTCCGTGAATATGATCTCTGCCATTAGCCCTATCTCGAAATCAACGCGACGCTGCCAGATGCTGACATCCCTCGGCATCTCTCCCCTGAGATCAACTTGCGCCTCCGCCTTGTGCTACGCCAGGCGCAGCTCCTTGGAACTTCTCTCCAATTGATGCGACGCTTCCTCGATCTGATTTGCCCTTGCTGCCCACCACCTGAAATGCAGCCCTGGCATGTCCTCCGGCGCCACCGATCTGTGATTCCATAGCAATGGATCCCCTCTAAAACACATGTGGGTTTCGCTCAAAGGCGGCAATGTTGTGGGCTGCGGCGAGAGGGCAGCCCGCGGGATCTTGGGATCTAAGGGATTATCCAAGGCGGGATTTGGTGGGCGAGGCGGGAAGGCGAGCCTAGGCGCTGGGAGAGCCCTATGAGGATAAAGATAGTAGTACTACTCCACTCCGTCCATATTTAAATACAAAGGTCACCAACAGTAGCCCTAGCAAAAATTGATCATGCTGCCTGCGTCCTGGTTTATTGGCCCCCTTTTTTGTGCCACTTTTTATGACATGCATAAATATTATGTTACTTAAAGTATGGTCAAAAATTGGCACAAAATACGAAGGAGACCAATGGAAGTAGCAACCCATGATTTAACCACTCGCATGCATGCAGTGTAGTAATGTCTTTCTTCCCCCCTCACGTCCACTCAATTTGCATGCGCTGTATTAATTGACCATCAATGAAGCGAAGGACTTTACATGCATCAAATTATCACATGGGGTGGATCTTCATACAAAAATGCGTCCCCCCATGTACCCGCGTATGCGTGCGAGGGAATGAGTGCGTGCGTGGCGTGCGTGCACATCTTTTGTTTCGTGCATGTACTGCCAGTGTACCTTAGGGCATCCATAATGTGACTATTTGCTGCCTCTAAGGCTGCCTCCAAGTATATAATGGTTGCCTCTATACATTGCATCCTCATCCTCTAACCAAAAAATGCTTGGAGGCGCCTCCAAGCTTAGCGCTGGCCTCCAATGCTCCTTGTCGTATAAAATATTCCCGTGTCCTCACTTGTCAGACACTTAGTTGTATGAGGAAGCGATGTGTTCTTTGATAAAGGCAGTATATAATATTCAGTAGTAGGTCCAGCTTTGACACTAAAACTAGAGACGACACACTACGTAGTATTCACCTGAGGTTAGAGGCAGGACCATGGGTCCCAGTTTAGAGGCAACCTTGCCTCTACACACTATGGATGCTCTCAGAGAGGACGAGTACATTGTTCTGGAACCAGTAGCACGTCACTGTGATCAATCCACACAAGGAGGTCGCGACAACGCCTCCACATATGCCACGTGGCTTCATGAACTGAAAGAGAGACACCGTGTAGCGTGCCATTGGAATTCTAATTTACGGGGCTGTTTGGATTATGACTATGTTTGCCATATATTGCCACATTATTTTTGCCACACGTGCCTAACTGGAGTTTCTCAAATTGTTAGCCACGCTTTAACTTGCCTAAGGGAATCTTGCCACACTTTTTGTGTCTATGACATGTAGAGTTCACTTCTCATTAAAAAATTCTTGCCTTAGGTGTGGCTAGAACCAAACACCCACCTAACTTGGTCAAACTTGCCTAAGGTGAGGTGTGGCAAGATGTGGCTAGAAACCAAACAGCCCCTACGTGTTTTGCACATACTCGAAGTACTAGTAAGGTACACGTGCATTGCACGCATCAGATTTGGCAACCAAATTATGAATAAATACCACACTATAGCATGTAAGGTTTGAGTCATATATGCATGATGTAGACGTTCGTTTAATTCTTATAGTTCATCTCATTCAAAATCAATTAGTTTTTATAAAAAAATCTAGGGCCTCTTTGATTCGTAGGATTTCCAAAACGTGGGAATAGGAAAAACATGGGATTAGAGTGGAATGTCATCTTGAATCCTACAGGATTGTACGAGTGTTTGATTGTGCATAGAATAAACGTAGGATTCATTCAAAGAGGTTTGAGTGGATGGAATGTTTCCTATGAAATCTAGTGCAAATGAATCCTATGAAAAAATTCCTATGGTTTACAATCCTACGAATCAAACAACCAAGATAAGAAAAATTCCTAAGGATTAGAATCCTCCAAAATTCCTTTGAGAATCCTTTGAATCAAAGAATCCTTAATCTATTTTATGATTCATGGAATTATGCGTTGTAAAGCATAAAGTAAAAAACAAATAATGGCAATTCAACTAGAAAAAAGTTTGGGCAGTTATGATAGAGAAGATTCTAGAACAAAGGAGAAGCACTTGTGTTTTGAGGTTTGTGCATTATGCTTAAGTTCAACCATGGAGTCTGCTAGATTGTACATGTGGCAAAATCCGGTGGGGGCCAGAAGATGGTGCGAGGGGCCAAGTGGAGGGAGACTATGAAGGAGTGCACAAGTGCGGGATCGATATTTAAAGAGAGGGGGCAAGAACGTGCGCTGTTGCGCGAAGTGGCGGAGCCATGAAAAATAAATGATCTAGGGGGCCAAGCATTACTAATCCTTTACGAGGAGGGCCAATTCACCAACTTAAACCATTTTACCAGCAATTGTCTAATGATCACATTCATATTAGCCTCAATATATAGTGATGTTAGGGGGGCAGGGCCCTTGCTACCCCCTGTCTTCGCCACTGTGCGCGCGTCTAAGAGATGAAGCGAAAGGCATGGATGATGAGAGGGGGGGCGTTGGATATATAATTAATGTGGGTGTATTAGCTATGTAATCCTATATAGAGAGGTATAGATTGATCGATGTGTACGTGGGAAAGAGGGTGAGACCTCACTAGATATATAGATTGATCGGTTTGTGTGGAAAACTGGGAAAGACCTAGCTATATATACACACACATAGAGGAACATCGATTGTTGCGCATGCACGTGAGAGATAAAGAATGCCCGATACGATGAAGAGGGGGAGGTGTGTGTGTGCATGCATGGGAGACCGACCTGAAGAAAATGCCGAGTGGTAGTGTGTGTGCAGCATGCACGAGAGAAAGTTAGTGGTACAATTATAAAGAGAAGGTGATTGTGTGGGTGTAAAAGACTAGGTGAGGTCATAATCAATGTAAAGTTGAATTCAAATATTTGAATAAGAGATCATGATGTTTGAAACCCATGCATGCATGAATATAACTGAGATATGGCGCGGTGTGGTTTGGAAACGAGCATGTTGTACTGTATACACATTGAACAAGGTCAGGCTGATTTGAATTTGAGATACCGATGGCAGACATCGTTTGGCCACATTGCATTCGTGCATGGACACACTATTCTATTTGGAGATGATGGGTGGCTTTCGCATCACATATCTATATCTATGCCCCTATATATTATATTTTATATTTTTTTATATAGTGTGTGGATAACTTTAACTTTGAAAGATGGTCGTTGAATGAAGCCAATCCGATGGTGCAGAGATGGCAAATTCGAGCACTACTGGCCGTTGGATATCATCTAGATTCCACCAGATTTTGCCACATGTACAATCTAGAAGACTCCATGGTTGAACTTAAGCTTAATGTACAAACCTCAAAACACAAGCAGTTCTTCTTTGTTCTAGAACCTTCCATATCATAATTGCCCAAATATTTTTCTACATGATTTGCCATTATTTGTTTTTACTTTATGCCTTACAACGCACAATTCCATTAATCTTAAAATAGATTAGCTTTGTTATAAAAACTAGATGATTTTGAATGAAATGAACTATAAGAATTAAACGAACATCTACATCATGCATATATGACTCAAAGCTTACATGCTATAATGTGGTATTTATTCATAATTTGGTTGGCAAATCTCATGTGTGCAATGCACGTGTACCTTACTAGTCTAAATGGTGTTTGTGTGTGTGTGTGTGTGTTGTGCGTGTTAAACACATTGTACGTAGTATCATACACGGTTTAGATTCTGAACATCTAGCTAGAGCATACATGTACTATGATTTGAATTCAACATAAAATGGATACATATATTTGAATTTGAGATCATATGTACATGTATTTCATATTTATAAAGGAATTTACTTCTCCTATATTCATGTCATGTGTTGTGAAGATAATATTTAGATGGTTGTATAACTAACCCGAGTACAATCCCATTCAAACAGGGAAAATGTACTCAAATTTAGTCCATATGCTTGACAACACACATTGTTTTTTATTATTGAGGGAAGTGCAAATTGTTTTGGTACTGTACACGTTATGTTTGTTGTCCCGATTTTTTTGGTTTTGTTGTTGTTGTATTTGAATGCATTTCTAGTAATATAGTAAAATGTGACATGGCTCTCTCTAGTGATGAGGTGCGAATTGTCTTTTTTGGTACACCTTAAGCTTGTTCTCCCGAAATTTCAAGCCACACCTTGTTATGCCGAAATTTCAAGCTAGCATCTCTATCTATCGTGCTGCAAAACTCCCGCCTCTTCAACCCGCGCCTTGTTACCCCGAAATATTTCTTATATATCTTTGTCTCGTTGTGCTCCGAAAACTCCCTCCATCTCAACCCGCGCCTTGCTATCCCAAAATTACAACGCGCGTGAAAACTCCCACCTCCTGCGAAATCCCGACACGCGAAATGCCCGTGATACCCCTGAACCGAAAGAACCGCCTAGCTCAAATCGGTGGGGGTACTTTTGTAACTTACCCCACATTTCGGACAAGCGCGTCCCTAAGCCATGGTTCCCCACTCACATCCCATCCGCCCACTCATTCGTACACCGAGGCCGCGAAAACCCACGAAGTCCCACACCCTCCTCCGTCCGCCAACCAGCCGGACCCTCTTCCCCGACGACGTCGTCCACATCAACACCTCGACGTCCCTCATCCACCATACCGGATGAGGATCCTTCGTCAAACTCGTCGTCCCGCCGGTTCAGCCACCCCATCCTCCACCTCCAAGGAGATGCCCCGACGTTCCCCTCATCTTTCGCACCACCTCCATTCCCACACCGCCGTCTTCACCTGCACCACTGGAAGAGCAGCATCATCACCGTTTCCTTTAATGAAGCTGAGGCCTAATCGACACCACCAAAGAGGTTGTACACTAATCGCCGCATTTTCTTCTTGATTCGATCTCACGGTGCTGCCGACGCTCGGTCCCGAGCCGACATGGTGCGGCTCCATCCACGGCGGCGTCGTCGGCCCACTTCCTCCACGGCTTTGCTCCCTCGGCGGCGACGTCCACATTAGTAGGAGCTGCTGCTGCTTTAGCTCTCGCTCTCGCTGCTGCTCTGCTCTTGCTCTTGGTCGCGTGCCTGGTCTGCTCTTGCTCTTGCTCGTGCTGCTGCTCTCGCTCTTGCTTGCGATGCTGCTCCAATTTAGCTACACTTCAGTCAACTGAATCGACTTTTGGGTCAGTCGATTTTCAGGGGGTGGGGGGCTCGCCGGAGTTAAGGAAGAACCAGCCGCAGCGGGGAGGGGGCTCGCCGGAGAGATACCCCACTATCTGTCTTAGGGTTCAAGGTGGGGACGATGGTCGCCGGCGGTGGTGGGGCGGTGGCGTGGGGATCACCGGAGAAAAAGCTTGGCACGGGGGGGGGGGTAGAGGGATGGCCGAGGCGGCGGTGGACCGGCGGTGGGGAGTGGTTTCGGGGCGGGCGGGGCTGCGCACCGCCGGCCGCGGGTGGCGGGGGCGGCGGTTTGGCCGGTGGTGGTTGGTGGCTCAGGGGGTGGAGGTTGAAGATGAACTGCAGGCCCTTGATTTCGTGTCCAACGGCTGGAAAATCGACTGACCAGAGATGAAAAAGTCAGTCGACTGATGTGTAGCCTCACCCTGATGCTGCTACACGACCAGCTGCCCCGGCTCTCGCACGCGCTGCTACTACTGCTTTTCTGCTACTAGTGCGTTCAGTTTCGACAGTAAAATTCAGTTTCGACAGCAAAAGTTCAGTTTCGACAGTTAAGTTCAGTTTCGACAGTTAAATTCAGTTTCGACAGTTAAGTTCAGAGATGAGCAGATGATGTATTTTACATCTAGCACTTTGTGGTTATGTATGTTACGTCATCTATTGGAGATGCTATTAGAATTCCACTCAGGTTAACGTTGTCTCTCTTGTCCTGCTTCAGCCTCGGCGTCGTACAACTCACCGGAGCTGCTCCAACGACGAAACCCTCCATCACAGCGGAGCAGTACCCCGGGCTCCATCTCCAGACGCCTAAGATCTTCTTCCCCTCCTCCGACAACCAAGTCAGCCGGAGCATCCTCACCGACCAACCCAATCACGCTGAGATCGACATGGCTTCGCCAAAGAGGTTGGACACTTGTTGCATCTCTTTTTTACTCTACATGTTATATATATTGTCCACTGAGCACATGTAGTAACGTGAAATACGATTAGTTTCTTCTGTATGACAAGCAGTGAGGTACCAGACAACTTAGCTATCTGTGATGGACTCTCTTGAATGCCATCATTATTTATCTCTGCGTGTTTGAGCTGTGCATTTGTCGATGGGCCTAGGAGTTGAGCTAGTAGGGCCGTGGCCTGGGTCCAAAGTAGTAGAAGTAGCACAAAAACATTTTTTGAGTGTAGGCTTTTCCTTGCTCAAGCCTGCCTACTAGAATCGCGAGTGCTTGAAAGGAAAAGTGAAGGAAAAACATAGGAATTGGAAAGTTTCCTATGGTGCTACTATTCATGCATTTGGTTCAAAGGAATGGAGCAAAGGAAAACCGTACGATTTGTTCCTTTAGTGTCTCCTTGAAAGAAAAACCATAGGAATTTTAATATCCACTTGTCCTCTTTTTCAAATTCCTATTCATGAAGCACAAGACTAAGAGATAGTAGCATAATAGCATTATAACCGTACATTTTCTTGTGGTTTGACTTAATCTCACCATGCTTCTTTGCATCCTGTGATCTTCCAATTCTTGTGAACCAAACACCCAGATTGGCAGAAATCCTGTGTTTTTAAATTCTCTGTTTTGCACGTGCATTCCTATCCTATTCCTGTGTATTTCCTATCCCTGCATTGCTAGAATCCTCAAATTCAAACAAGCCCTTACACAATTACTTCTGTTATAGATATGTGTCAAAGAAAACCTTGTGTGGTTTGTCCTGCTCCTGTTGCGCAGTGTTCCACCCTAGCTCAGCTGCACCAACGATGGAAGGGTTCACCACAGCAGGGATCCGCTCTCCAAACTGTCTTTCGCCGCCTCAGATCTCCTTCCCCACCGCCGGCAACCACGGCAACTGCATTACCATCATCAACTGAGCAGATGACCTTGAGGACTACACGGGTCCGCAAGAGAGGTCACAATCTTCCGTGTCTGCTTACGTTATGCATTGCTTAATACAATGACATGCTACTTTATCGTCGTGTTCACCTATTAGACTCCGAGTCAGGTCCAAACTAATGTTGAAACTTGAGTTTTTAAATGGTTGTGGGGTACATATTGGGGCAGCAATCAGTACTATCTGTCTACTATCTGGTTAATCTCGGGTGTCTACTATGAGTTTCATGTTGGGTGCAAACAAACATTAAAGGAGCCATTATCTGTATTTTTTAACTAAAGCTATTATCTACCTGCTATCATTGGTTTTGGGTCTATCCATAGTTTGCTACCATCACTCTGGATTTGTGCATGCACTCCTTACATAATCTCACTATGTTTTATTCCTATGCATGTCAGTTATTGTACACAATGGAACTGAACATGTAGAGCAAAAGAGACGAGCCTTGCGTGGCAATAAAATTTCATGCAGACGTCACTCCATGGTGGGCGTAAAGGCAGCCCCCCTCCACCCATTTTGGATTGTAATCAAGAGGAAGATAACTGTTCTGAGGGGGATTCAGAAGGAGAAGACCACTCCTATTTACCCCCTGAGGTCTTCGCTCTAACTTGGCATGCTGATGTTGGTAATATCATGCATATGGTGCCTTGCATTGCTTACTTTATACATCAAATATGTCATCTTCTTAGTTTAGACATGCTTTGTGTGAATGCCATCTATTTAGTTTCTTTATCGTATATGTGAATCATGCAATGCCATCTTGTTTACCAGGCATCATATATGTGAATTTTGCGATGCCACCCTGGTTAGCCAGTCATCTTATATGTGAATTATATCATGCCATCATTTTTTATTACGTATGAAATTTGTCAACAATTTTAGTACATTCAGTTACTCTTCCTGTGCATCAGCCATTCGGCACGGGCATGGAAATATTTGGAGTGGAAACAAGGTCTTCACAGCAGACAATGCTATCTGACGAAGCGCATGTCTTGCTGGTTACGGATAGCTCCGCAGAGGAGGATTCGGAGACAGATGACCAGTCCTATCCCCCCCCCCCGAGGTGCATGCTCTAACTTGGCAGGGTTATGTTGCTCATATCGTGCGTATGGTGTCTTGCATTGCTATGTCATTTGCTTAGTTTAGACATGCTTTGTGTGAATGCCACCTGTTTAGTGTCTAATTACCATATATGTGAATTATGCAATGCCATCTTGTTGCAAGACATTATATATGTGAATTACGCAATGCTATCTTGTTGCAAGGCATTATATATGTGAATTATGCAATGCCATGCTGTTTAGCCAAGCGTCATATATGTGAATTATATCATGCCGTCCTTTTTTTGTATTTCTCATTGCATTTGTCGACAATGTTTGTATATTCAACTGCTCTTCCTGTGCATCAGCCATTTGAATTGGTGATGGAGAAATCTGGAGTGAAAACAAGGTCTTCAGAGCAGACAATGCTACCTGCTGAAGCAGATATCTTGCTGGTTACAGATAGCTCTTCAGAGGAGGATTCAAAGGCAGATGACCAGTCCTATTATCCCCCTGAGGTGTATGCTCAAACTTGGCAGGGTTATATTACTCATATCATGCATATGTTGTATTGCAATGCTTAGTTTTTACATCACATACACAATATTGGATGCCATCTCCTTAGTTGACACATCATATATGTGATTGCCCTTTGCTCACTTGCTTAGTATATAAATTATTTGAATTATATCATGCCATGATGTTTACATAGACAGCATGTATCTGAATTATGGCATACCAACCCATTTTCTAAAGACATCATATAGTTATATCATCTCATCCTGTTTACATAGTCATCATATTTTGAATTATGTCATTCTATCCGTGAATTATATCATGCCATCATGTTTCCATCGACGGCATGCCAACCACTTTAATAGACACATCATATAGTTATATCATGTCATCCTGTTTACCCAGTCATCATATTTTGAAGTATGTCATTCTATCCTGTTTAGTTAGCCATCATACATGTGAAATTGTGTCATGCTATCCTGTTTAATTAGCCATCATATATGTGAAATTATGTCCTGTTATTCTTTTTGGTTAGACAACATAAATGTGAATTATTTCATGCCCTGTTTTCTTCCCTACTATCCATTGCACATGTATATCTTACAATGTCTGTACATTCAATTACTTTTCTTGTTTATCAGCCATTTCAATTGGACGGGGTGATGGCAGTATCTGTGGGAGTAAAAACATGGTCTTCATAAAATATCGTGCTACCTGTCGATGCAGATAGAACCACGGTTGTACTTGCCCAAGAACCAGCCCCACCACACATAACCCAGACTCACGTAGATTGTACCCCTACCCAGTTGGATAGAGAACCAACTACACCCCTTCTAAGCCCAACCCCAGCAGATAGTAACCCAGTTCCAGTTGACACAGCACCGTCTCCACCATAGAGCACCCAAATACGAGCAGTTAGTAAGGCAACTGCAATGCCCAAAGCACGAGGACCACCACTCCGAACCCCAAGTCAACACTTAAAGCAGAAGAAGAATTGTTCTCAGGTCAGGTTCCGTAGCTATGGTTCATACTACTTTTCTCTTGCAGCACTGTATTTACTCATACCAACTAATTTCAAATTTGAAGGATGCAATTGAAACTCCAATGGCGCAATAGGTATGTTTTAAACCTGTTTCTTTAACGTGTTTGCTGTTGTAACTTGCTCTATGTTGATTTTAGTTTCAGTTGAATAAACAGTTATGTTCTCATGCCATGCACATTACAAGTGTTGTTATTGTTGTTTAGTTTCCCACACTTATATTATGTCTATGCTGCTTTGTCTTAAATAGATATGATTCGAACTATCTGTATCTTGATTTGGCAACATAAACTAGAATGATATAGACCATACAGTGACCATACTACATAGGTATATGTTTGTTTCATGCTGTTGTCCTGTCCACCTTACTACTGAACTGGTTTACCAAAATGAGTTTCATATAGAGCATGGTAAACCTGTGATTTGTTTGTTTGTTTCTCTTTTAGAACACGGATAAAATATTGGAGAAGAGTACCCCGTTATGCAATGGTAAAGGAAGTAATGCAGATAAGGTTCAAGATAGTGAGACATCCCTGTTGGTCTCCAAGAAAGCTGATAAAAACTATACTGAAGACACTGAGACAACCCCAAAGTCCTGTCTTGATGTAGTGTTCGAGTTACTGGCTACTACTACTGGCACCAGCTCTTCGAACTCGCTGCCTGAATCAGTTCGGCTTCTTGAGTCTAAACTTCAAGTTGAAAGACATCGATCAGATGTTATGCGGCAGGAAGCCGAAGGACTGAGGAAGTCCCTACCGAATTCAGATGCATACTTTCTGGTGCAACAGCAAGTGCTGGAGGATTTAAGCGCCAAACAAGAGAAAGTTAATAAGCTTGCTAAGCATCTTGCCAGCATTATGGGTACCCAGGATATTGTTTCTTGAGCTCTTCTGAAGTGGTTTCAGTTCTGGACTTGTTTTGCTGAGGTGTTTATATGCACTGGTCGCCAATTTTGACAACCAGTGTATATGATATGCTGCTTTGTTCTCTATATTTGCACTGGTGGCGAACTTTGATGCCCAATGGATGTAATATGTGTAATAGCCGTGATAGCCTAGCGTAAGCTGCTTTCTTATTTATTTCCTTGTTGTCTTGTTTATTTGTTTGCTTGTAGTCAGTGCAGTTCTTTTTCCGCGGTTTGCTAGTGGCCGCAATAACCTATTTTTTAAAACTAGGCCACAATAACCATGGGCTACATATTTACTTAGTTACCATGGGCCTCCTACGGGCCGTAGAAATAATGGGCCTTCTACAGGTCGTAGCATCAATGGGCCTTCTATGGGCCGTATGATCGATCAGCCAAACATGGGCCAATAACATACCGCATTATGGGTCGTAAACGGGCTAGATTTGGAATCGTCCGTTCATGGGCCGGTCATAATGGGCCATCGTTAATCGGCTGTATTTGATGACGCTATGAAAACGGCCCAATGGATTAACGGGCCGCAAACAGGCCGGTTGTAACCACGGGCTGAATTTGTCCCACAAGCAGAAAAGGCGAGTAACGGGCCGTAAGTAATCGAATGCTGGAAATGAGCCCAAGAATAAATGGGCCCTAAGAAGGCCGAAAGATAACACGGGTTGGAAACGACCCAATGGAATAATGGGCCGTTAATGGGTATAAAGCGGTACACTGTTCATTGCGGGCCAGATTCACCACGGGTCGTTAATGGGCCAAGAGTTACAAATGGCCTCGTATGGGCCGAAAGACATCATGGGCCATACATGTGCCAGAAGTTACAACGGGCTAGAATCATATTGGACGGCCCAGATGAAGCTACTAGGCTTAATTCCGATAGGCCGTAACGGGTCGTGAGTTAGCGGGCCGTAAATGGGCTATATACGAATAGGCCGTTAATAGGCTTTCCATGGGCCGGCCCGTTACCTTTTAACCAAGTCAAACGGACCGGCTTTTCACCGGAATGGGCCTCTGTTGGGGCCGTGCCACGTGTCGACGTATCATAGGCGCCTCCTGTCCAATGAATGGATGACATCTATCCCAACGATGAGCCAACACATGTTTCCTCCGGCCAATGAGAATTTTACACGTGGAAAATCCTCATTGGTCCGGGCTGTTAACGGGTTATTGGATCCAAAACCGGACCCGATAGCTTAACGGCGACCCGTTACGGTGGATGCCACGTGTCGGCCACCCTTGACGAAAGCACTTCTATGACGCATGATTTATCGTCATGGAAGTGGACACTTCTGTGATGATAATTTTGCTAATGTCATGGAACACTTCTACGACAGTGCAGGTATGACTATCTTGATTATGTCATAAAATCGTCATGGATGTACATGCATGAAAGAAAACGTGACCTACTGTGACAAACACGTATCATCACAGAAGTGTATTTTTTTAATGATTTGTCCAGAATGGTTGCACCCGATTCCTAGAGTTTGTGCGCTGGACAAGGCACCCACCGACCATCGCTATCTATGCAAACGTTGGTTCTTCAATCCATCTTGGCTCGAACCTCTTTTGTCAAACCACTCTAGCTTCTATCACATGATATTCAGTGTCCAAGAGTAACGACAAGTGATCAGAGCCACTGTATCCCATGTGGATAATTGCTGCATGCGGGTACAGACCGCACCAACTTTCATTCACTACACCGCAATCAAGTCGCTCTTTTATTCCTCCTCATTGCAATGTGTATTTGTCACCCACAAATCCTAGGCCATCCAAGTTGCAATCCTGCAACGCATCCTGGAAAGCTTGCATATACCTCAGAACCTAGGATTTCCTCCCTCCTTCTCATCATTATTTAGAATTTCGTTGAAATCTCAGAAGACCAGTCGTGGGAGATTATGTTGGGCAATTGGACCCCTCAAACACTGCCAACGTAGGTATTTATGTGGCCAAGCAAACTCCCCATAAAAGCCAGTAAATCTCCACTCTTTATCAGCATCAAATATACGAACATCTATATAGTTTGAGTGTGCATATATAATCTGGACATTTGCATCTCTCTCTTCCAAAAAACAATAAGCACACATTTACGTCCATCCATCACATGGGAAAATGATCTTATGATTCATATTCAATTGCCTTCGTAAGCAAGTTGCCGGATAGTCATCAAGATGTATCTCCGACAGGAACATCACCTGAGGGTTACATTGCTTCTGGACATCTAGAAGTGCTCGAACTATCGGATCGTTAAGCAACCACCAGCATTTCCATGCCAGGAGTTTCATTGCTCCCGGCGGTCACCCTCAAGGGGCACCATCGATCCTAAAATTGCATTAGTTGAATCTCCATTCATTACATCTCCTCTCAGCTTCTTTTTATTTGCGTCCTTTGTGGTGTACCGACAAGGACCGTGTCCCTTCCATCCACATTAGGCTCTCCTTTGAAATGAATTACTTTTTCAGCTATCGAGGAAGAACATGGACCTTATCTTTTTCTGTGTTTACAAAGGGTACAAGTGCAGTACATGTGTTAGTAGAAGCACCAACAGAGTTCAGCCCATCGATGGTAGCACTGTCATTTGTTGTCCTCTTACCAAGAACCTTTGATGCCTCATCCATTATCACATCCTGTCCCGAGCTACTGTTCCCATATGCATTCTCTTTAATAGATCCGTTGCTATTATTCACCCCAACCTGATATAAAGCATTGAAGCGCCAAATCTTAGTATTAGCGGCAGGTGGGTTCGGTTGCATATGACCTCGCCCCCTTCCAGGGCCTCAACTATTGCCTCTTCCATGTCCAAACACTTCATCATCTACATCCCTCTGGTGCCCTCCGGTTCCTCGACCTTCACGGCCGCCTCCCCTTCCTCTCCGAGATGCGAGAATAAAACTCTCCCATTCAAATTTTGTCAGATCATGTTCACAAGTACCACATTCTTCGTGCCAATGTCCCATCAGCCCACAAGTATTGCGGAAGGTTGATAATGTTGGAAATATGCCCTAGAGGCAATAATAAATTGGTTATTATTATATTTCCTTGTTCACGATAATCGTTTATTATCCATGCTAGAATTGTATTGATAGGAAACTCAGATACATGTGTGGATACATAGACAACACCATGTCCCTAGTAAGCCTCTAGTTGACTAGCTGATTGATCAATAGATGGTTACGGTTTCCTGATCATGGACATTGGATGTCGTTGATAACGGGATCACATCATTAGGAGAATGATGTGATGGACAAGACCCAATCCTAAGCCTAGCACAAGATCGTGTAGTTCGTTTGCTAAGAGCTTTTCTAATGTCAAGTATCATTTCCTTAGACCATGAGGTTGTGCAACTCCCGGATACAGTAGGAATGCTTTGGGTGTACCAAACGTCACAACATAACTGGGTGGCTATAAAGGTGCACTACAGGTATCTCCGAAAGTGTCTGTTGGGTTGGCACGAATCGAGACTGGGATTTGTCACTCCGTGTAAACGGAGAGGTATCTCTGGGCCCACTCGGTAGGACATCATCATAATGTGCACAATGTGACCAAGGAGTTGGTCACGGGATGATGTGAGTTACGGAACGAGTAAAGAGACTTGCCGGTAACGAGATTGAACAAGGTATAGGGATACCGACGACCGAATCTCGGGCAAGTAACATACCGATAGACAAAGGGAATTATATACGGGATTGATTGAATCCCCGACATCGTGGTTCATCCGATGAGATCATCGTGGAACATGTGGGAGCCAACATGGGTATCCAGATCCCGCTGTTGGTTATTGACCGGAGAACGTCTCGGTCATGTCTGCATGATTCCCGAACCCGTAGGGTCTACACACTTAAGGTTCGATGACGCTAGGGTTATAGGGAAAGCATGTACGTGGTTACCGAATGTTGTTAGGAGTCCCAGATGAGATCCCGGACGTCACGAGGAGTTCCGGAATGGTCCGGAGGTAAAGATTTATATATGGGAAGTCCTGTTTTGGTCACCGGAAAAGTTTCGGGTGATATCGGTAATGTACCGGGACCACCGGGAGGGTCCCTGGGGTCCATCAAGTGGGGCCACCAGCCCCAGAAGGCTGCGTGGGCCAAGTGTGGGAGGGGACCAGCCCCAGGTGGGCTGGTGCGCCCCCCCACCAAGGCCCAAGGCGCATGGGAGAGTGGGAGGGGGCAAACCCTAGGTCCAGATGGGCCTTAAGGCCCACCCTAGTGGCGCCCCCCCTCTCCTCCCCTTGGCCGCACCCTAGATGGGTTTGGGGGCTGCCGCCACCCCTGGGGAGGGAACCCTAGGTGGGGGCGCAACCCTCCCTCTCCCCCTATATATAGTGGAGGCAAAGGGGCAGCCCAACGCACGAAGTTCTTCTTCTCTTGGCGCAGCCCTTCCCTCTTCCTCCTCCTCTCCTACGGTGCTTGGCGAAGCCCTGCAGGATTGCCACGCTCCTCCACCACCACCACGCCGTCGTGCTGCTGCTGGACGGAGTCTTCCCCAACCTCTCCCTCTCTCCTTGCTGGATCAAGGCGTGGGAGACGTCACCGGGCTGCACGTGTGTTGAACGCGGAGGCACCGTTCTTCGGTGCTTAGATCGGAATCAACCGCGATCTGAATCGCTACGGGTACGACTCCTTCATCCGCGTTCTTGCAACGCTTCCGCATCGCGATCTACAATGGTATGTAGATGCACTCCCCTTCCCCTCGTTGCTAGATTACTCCATAGATTGATCTTGGTGATGCGTAGAAAATTTTGAATTTCTGCTACGTTCCCCAACAGTGGCATCATGAGCTAGGTCTATGCGTAGTTTCTATGCATGATTAGAACACAAAGCAGTTGTGGGCGTAGATGTTGCCAATTCTTCTTGCTGCTACTAGTCTTATCTTGTTTCGGCGGCATTGTGGGATGAAGCGGCCCGGACCGACCTTACACGTACGCTTACGTGAGACAGGTTCCACCGACTGACATGCACTAGTTGCATTAGGTGGCTAGCGGGTGTCTGTCTCTCCCACTTTAGTCGGAACGGATTCGATGAAAAGGTTCCTTATGAAGGGTAAATAGAAATTGGCATATCACGTTGTGGTTTTACGTAGGTAAGAAACGTTCTTGCTAGAAACCTATACAAGCCACGTAAAAACTTGCAACAACAATTAGAGGACGTCTAACTTGTTTTTGCAGCATGTGCTATGTGATGTCACATGGCCAGAAGATGTGATGAATGATATATGTGATGTATGAGATTGATCATATTCTTGTAATAGGAATCACGACTTGCATGTCGATGAGTATGACAACCGGCAGGAGCCATAGGAGTTGTCTTTATTTTTTGTATGACCTGCGTGTCATTGAATAACGCCATGTAAATTACTTTACTTTATTGCTAAGCGCGTTAGCCATAGAAGTAGAAGTAATCGTTGGCGTGACAACTTCGTGAAGACACAATGATGGAGATCATGGTGTCATGCCGGTGACAAAGATGATCATGGTGCCCTGAAGATGGAGATCAAAGGAGCAAAATGATATTGGCCATATCATGTCACTATTTGATTGCATGTGAAGTTTATCATGTTATGCATCTTATTTGCTTAGAACGACGGTAGTAAGTAAGATGATCCCTCACTAAAATTTCAAGAGACGTGTTCCCCCTAACTGTGCACCGTTGCGAAGGTTCGTTGTTTCGAAGCACCACGTGATGATCGGGTGTGATAGATTCTAACATTCGAATACAACGGGTGTTGACGAGCCTAGCATGTACAGACATGGCCTCGGAACACATGCAAAACACTTAGGTTGACTTGACGAGCCTAGCATGTACAGACATGGCCTCGGAACACAAGAGACCGAAAGGTCGAACATGAGTCGTATAGTAGATACGATCAACATGGAGATGTTCACCGATGATGACTAGTCCGTCTCATGTGATGATCGGACACGGCCTAGTTTGATTTGGATCATGTATCACTTAGATGACTAGAGGGATGTCTATCTGAGTGGGAGTTCATTAAATAATCAGATGAACTTCATTATCATGAACATAGTCAAAAGGTCTTTGCAAATTATGTCATACGCTTTAGTTCTACTGTTTAAGATATGTTCCTAGAGAAAATTTAGTTGAAAGTTGGTAGTAGCAATTATGCGGACTGGGTCCGTAAACTGAGGATTGTCCTCATTGCTGCACAGAAGGCTTATGTCCTTAATGCACCGCTCGGTGTGCTGAACCTCAGCGTCGTCTGTAGATGTTACGAAATATCTGACATACACGTTTTGATGACTACGTGATAGTTCAGTGCGTAATGCTAACGGTTTAGAATTGTGGCACCAGAGACGTTTTTGAAACATCGCAGAACATATGAGATGTTCCGAAGACTGAAATTGGGATTTCAGACTAGTGCCCACGTCAAGAGGTATGAGACCTCTGACAAGTTTCTTAAGCCTGCAAACTAAGGGAGAAAAGCTCAATCGTTGAGCATGTGCTCAGATTGTCTGAGTACTACAATCACTTGAATCGAGTGGGAGTTAATCTTCCAGATGAGATAGTGATGGTTCTCCATAGTCACTGCCACCAAGCTATTAGAGCTTCGTGATGAACTATAACATATCGGGGATAGACATGATGATCCTTGAGCAACTCGCGATGTTTGACACCGCGAAATTAGAAATCAAGAAGGAGCATCAATTGTTGATGGTTACTAAAACCACTAGTTTCTAGAAGGGCAAGGGCAAAAGGGACACTTCATGAAACAGCAAATCATTTGCTGCTCTAGTGAAGAATCCCAAGGTTGAACCCAAACCCGAGACTAAGTGCTTCTGTAATGAGGGAAACGGTCACTGAGGCAGAACTACCCTAGATACTTGGTAGATGAGAAGGCAGGCAAGGTCGACAGAAGTATATTGGATATACATTATATGAATGTGTACTTTACTAGTACTCCTAGCAGCACCAGGGTATTAGATACCGGTTCGGTTGCTAAGTGTTAGTAACTCGAAATAAAAGCTGCGGAATAAACGGAGACTAGCTAAAGGTGAGATGACGATATGTGTTGGAAGTGTTTCCAAGGTTGATATGATCAAGCATCGCATGCTCCCTCTACCATCGAGATTGGTGTTAAACCTAAATAATTGTTATTTGGTGTTGAGCATAAACATGATTGGATTATGTTTATCGCAATACGGTTATTCATTTAAGGAGAATAATGGTTACTCTGTTTATTTGAATAATACCTTCAATGGTCTTGCACCTAAAATGAATCTCGATCGTAGTGATACACATGTTCATGCCAGAAGATATAAGATAGTAATGATAGTACCACATACTTGTGGCACTGCCACTTGAGTCATATTGGTATAAAACGCATGAAGAAGCTCCATGTAGATGGATCTTTGGACTCACTCGTTTTTGAAAAGATTGAGACATGCGAACCATGTCTATTGGTATATATGCATGAAGAAACTCCATGCAGATGGATCGTTTGGACTCACTTGATTTTGAATCACTTGAGACATGCAAATCATACCACATGGGCAAGATGACTGAAAGGCCTCGTTTTCAGTAAGATGGAACAAAAGAGCAACTTATTGGAAGTAATACATTTTGATGTATGCAGTCCAATGAGCGTTGAGGCATGCAGTGGATATCGTTATGTTCTTGCTTCACAGATGATTTGAGTAGATGCTGAGTGTATTTACTTTATGAAACACAAGTCTGAATTATTGAAAGGTTCAAGTAATCTCAGAGTGAAGTTGAAGATCGTCGTGACAAGAGGATAAAATGTCTGTGATATGATCATAGAGATGAGTATCTGAGTTACGAGTTTGGCACACAATTAAGACATTGTGGAAAGTGTTTCACAATTAATACCGCCTGGAACGCCATAGTGTGATGGTGTGTCCGAACATCATAACTGCACCCTATTGGATATGGTGCATACCATGATGTCTCTTATCGAATTACCACTATCGTTTATGGGTTAGGCATTAGAGACAACCGCATTCACTTTAAAAGGGGCACCACGCAATTCCGTTGAGACGACACTGTTGTCGTTTCTTAAAAGTTTGGGGCTGCGATGCTTATGTGAAAAAGTTTCAGGCTGATAAGCTCGAACCCAAAGCGGATAAATGCGTCTTCATAGAATACCCAAAACAGTTGGGTATACCTCCTATTTCAGATCTGGAAGCAAAAGTAATTGCTTCTAGAAACAGGTCCTTTCTCGAGGAAAAGTTTCTCTCGAAAGAATTGAGTGGGTGGATGGTGGAGACTTGATAAGGTTATTGAACCGTCACTTCAACTAGTGTGTAGCAGGGCACAGGAAGTTGTTCCTGTGGCACCTATACCAATTGAAGTGGAAGCTTATGATAGTGATCATGAAACTTCGGATCAAGTCACCACCAAACCTCGTAGGACGACGAGGATGCGTGCTACTTCAGAGTGGTACGTGATCCTGTCTGAGATATCATGTTGTTGGACAATACTGAACCTACGAGCTATGGAGAAGCGATGGTGGGCCCATATTCTGACAAATGGTTAGAAGCCATGAAATCCGAGATAAATGGATCTTTGAGAAGAAGACGGACGTGGACGGTAATGTTACCGTCTATGAAGCTCGACTTGTGGCAAAGAGTATTTCCACAAGTTCAAGGAGTTGACTACGATGAGATTTTCTCATCCGTAGCGATGCTTAAGTCCGTCGGAATCATGTTTGCATTAGCTGCATTTATGAAATCTGGCAGATGGATGTCAAAACAAGTTTCCTTACCAGTTTTCGTAAGGAAAGGTTGTATGTGATACAATCAGAAAGGTTTTGTCGATCCTAAGGATGCTAAAAGGTATGCTAGCTCCAGCGATCCTTCCATGGAGTAGAGCAAGCATCTCGGAGTCAGAATATACGCTTTGATGGAGTGATCAAAGTTTTTGGGTTTATACAAAGTTTGTTAGAAACTTGTATTTACAATAAAGTGAGTGGGAGCGCTACAACATTTCTGATAAGTATATGTGAATGACATATTGTTGATCCGAAATGATGTAAAATTTCTGGAAAGCATAAAGGGTTGTTTGAAAGGAGTTTTTCAAAGGAAGACCTCGATAAAGCTGCTTACATATTGGGCATCAAGATCTATAGAGATAGATCAAGACGCCTGATGATACTTTCAAAGAACGCACACCTTGACATGATTTTGAAAGAGTTCAAAATAGATCAGCAAAGAAGGAGTTCTTGGCTGTGTTACAAGGTGTGAGTATTGAGTAAGACTCAAGACCTGACCACAGCAGAAGAGAGAGAAAGGACGAAGGTCGTCCCCTATGCTTTAGACGTAGGCTCTACAGTATGCTATGCTGTGTACCGCACATGAAGTGTGCCTTGCCATGAGTTGATCGAGGGGTACAATAGTGATCCGGGAATGGATCACATGACATCGGTCGAACTTATCCTTAGTATCTAGTGGACTAAGGAATTTTCTCGATTATGGAGGTGAAAAGGAGTTCGTCGTAAAGGGTTACGTCGATGCGAACTTTGACACTAATCCGGATGGCTCTGAGTAGCAAACCGGATTCGTATAGTAGAGCAGTTATTTGAAATGGCTCCAAGTAGCGCGTGGTAGCATCCACAAGATGACATAGATATTCGTAAAGCACACACGGATTTGAAAGGTTCAGACCCGTTGACTAAATAACCTCTCTCACAAGCATAACATGATCAAACCAGAACTCATTGAGTGTTAATCACATAGATATGTGAACTAGATTGTTGACTCTAGTAAACTCTTTGGATGTTGGACACATGGTGATGTGACCTGTGAGTGTTAATCACATGGTGATGTGGACTAGATTATTGACTCTAGTGCAAGTGGGAGACTGTTGGAAATATGCCCTAGGCAATAATAAATTGGTTATTATTATATTTCCTTGTTCACGATAATCGTTTATTATCCATGCTAGAATTGTATTGATAGGAAACTCAGATACATGTGTGGATACATAGACAACACCATGTCCCTAGTAAGCCTCTAGTTGATTAGCTCGTTGATCAATAGATGGTTACGGTTTCCTGATCATGGACATTGGATGTCATTGATAACGGGATCACATCATTAGGAGAATGATGTGATGGACAAGACCCAATCCTAAGCCTAGCACAAGATCGTGTAGTTCGTTTGCTAAGAGCTTTTCTAATGTCAAGTATCATTTCCTTGGACCATGAGGTTGTGCAACTCCCGGATACCGTAGGAATGCTTTGGGTGTACCAAACGTCACAACGTAACTGGGTGGCTATAAAGGTGCACTACAGGTATCTCCGAAAGTGTCTGTTGGGTTGGCACGAATCGAGACTGGGATTTGTCACTCCGTGTAAACGGAGAGGTATCTCTGGGCCCACTCGGTAGGACATCATCATAATGTGCACAATGTGACCAAGGAGTTGATCACGGGATGATGTGAGTTACAGAACGAGTAAAGAGACTTTCCGGTAACGAGATTGAACAAGGTATAGGGATACCGACGACCGAATCTCGGGCAAGTAACATACCGATAGACAAAGGGAATTGTATACGGGATTGATTGAATCCCCGACATCGTGGTTCATCCGATGAGATCATCATGGAACATGTGGGAGCCAACATGGGTATCCAGATCCCGCTGTTGGTTATTGACCGGAGAACGTCTCGGTCATGTCTGCATGATTCCCGAACCCGTAGGGTCTACACACTTAAGGTTTGATGACGCTAGGGTTATAGGGAAAGCATGTACGTGGTTACCGAATGTTGTTCGGAGTCCCAGATGAGATCCCGGACGTCACGAGGAGTTCCGGAATGGTCCGGAGGTAAAGATTTATATATGGGAAGTCCTGTTTTGGTCACCGGAAAAGTTTCGGGTGATATCGGTAATGTACCGGGACCACCGGGAGGGTCCCGGGGGTCCACCAAGTGGGGCCACCAGCCCCAGAAGGCTGCGTGGGCCAAGTGTGGGAGGGGACCAGCCCCAGGTGGGCTGGTGCGCCCCCCCATCAAGGCCCAAGGCGCATGGGAGAGTGGGAGGGGGCAAACCCTAGGTCCAGATGGGCCTTAAGGCCCACCCTAGTGGCGCCCCCCCCTCTCCTCCCCTTGGCCGCACCCTAGATGGGTTTGGGGGCTGCCGCCACCCCTGGGGAGGGAACCCTAGGTGGGGGCGCAACCCTCCCTCTCCCCCTATATATAGTGGAGGCAAAGGGGCAGCCCAACGCACGAAGTTCTTCTTCTCTTGGCGCAGCCCTTCCCTCTTGCTCCTCCTCTCCTACGGTGCTTGGCGAAGCCCTGCAGGATTGTCACGCTCCTCCACCACCACCACGCCGTCGTGCTGCTGCTGGACGGAGTCTTCCCCAACCTCTCCCTCTCTCCTTGCTGGATCAAGGCGTGGGAGACGTCACCGGGCTGCACGTGTGTTGAACGCGGAGGCACCGTTCTTCGGTGCTTAGATCGGAATCAACCGCGATCTGAATCGCTACGAGTACGACTCCTTCATCCGCGTTCTTGCAACGCTTCCGCATCACGATCTACAATGGTATGTAGATGCACTCCCCTTCCCCTCGTTGCTAGATTACTCCATAGATTGATCTTGGTGATGCGTAGAAAATTTTGAATTTCTGCTACGTTCCCCAACAGACAACTCCTCGAACTTAACTAGGTTCCTTTGTTTCTCCTCCCCTAGTTATACCGACAGCTCTTGTAAGTTCCTTTTTTACATCCAACTTAATCCTCACCCACATGAACTGACCAATGGGCCCATTGGGTAGGGTGACCTGCACCTCTTGATCTTCCCCGATTCGTGATGCCAATTTTTCCAATGCAGTTTTGCTCTTCAACACACCATCCGACAGTTTGTGTATTTGGCACCAAGTCTCCAACTTATCAAGTTTTACCTTCTTCGGGTTTGAAAACCCATGGTACTCAGCTAGCAACAATGTCATGCCTCGGAAGTCCCACGGTCCCTGATGCATATCCTTGTTCCAGTCACCAAGACAATTGAATTGGATCGGGAAAAGATTTGCATTGATTCTCCTCCATACTACTATTTAGGTCGGGTTCCATGCCACTTTCATATCTGCAATCAGGGCAATTTGGCTAAACCTCTTTGTTGTTAGCAGCCGCACCAGGGATAGCCACTTCTTCTTGATCTCCTCCACATCTATTTCTTCCATCTCCTCATCCCGAAGATTCAACCTCTCTAGCAGTTTATCTGTCTCTTCGATGCTTAGAACGCTTGATCCACTGCCATCTCCCGTCTCCGCCATGGCGGCGCAAACAGTCAAACTCACAAACCCTAGAACCCGCGATCATGCTCACCAAAGAAGACGGGCAAAACTCGACGAGGCATGGGAGGCGATCAGGGGGAGGGGACAACTTCAGCTTTCTCGTCAGAATTAACTGTGATGGGGAGAAAATTGCGTTGGCGGCGCCACCCGAGGACTAGAGAACCCAGGTCGCCAGACCTAGGCTCTTGTTGTTTTGCCCTTACTGTTGTTGCTCTTTGTTTCCTTGGTCGCCAGACCTAGGTCGCATGTATTACATTGGTGCTAAAGTGTCACATGTTGGCGCTTCTTTTTTCTAGTGAGAGGATGCATGTGGTTGGTGTGTTTTTTAGGTTGATTGTTGCCGATTAATTTGAGAAATCATTGAGCCAACAAAAATCGTGAATCAAATCATTAAAAAGGAGGATAAAGTGTTCTGATAATGTCAAGAGAGGCCGAGGTAGACTGAACTTGACATGGGAGGAGTCTGTAAGGAGAGATACGAAGGATTGGAGTATCACCAAAGAACTAGTCATGGACAGGAATGCTTGTAAGCTTGTTATCCATGTGCCAGAACCATGAGTTGGTTGCGAGATCATATGGGTTGCGATGATGGCAAGTCCAATACAAGGTTGAACTCCAGATTATCATCCCCGAAACCAAGCTTCAATCCACCATCTTCAGCAAGGACACAACATAGGGGCGCGTAGACATAGCTTGATCAGAGATCTTGTGTTTCCATCGAAGTGCATAAAGTCATCGTTCAAGCCGTATGTACCATCATCCTTATCTGGCCACCGACGGCTTGATAACTGGATACCTCTGGAGAAGACACCAGAAGACAGACGCCCCATGCCGCCTGCCTCCCGGCACTGTTGCACCACCTTCGATCCAACAGCAACAAGGTAGACATAAGACCTCCGCCAGAGCCACCGTGCAGCACATGTCGGTAGCAGGCATGACTTGACGTCCCCGCATGAATTAAGAGCTCCCAATTCAAAATGGAACACCTCGATTAATTGGGAGAGCTCAAACTTAAGAGCATAGTCTATTAAATAATATCTGTCCATGGCAACACAGGAGCAATTACCTAGTCAAAAGAAGAAGAAAAAGGCAGTGTATATGCTCTCAAAATGTCGTAATAGAGATTCTCAAAAAAAAATGCCGTAATCGAATGTTTTCAAAAGAAAAAAAGAGCGATTGTATATGTACTATGTGGCAATGTAATTTCAAGTGCTCATATTGAATTATATGCTGACACTCTCATCCATGATATCCTACCGGTGAAGACTGACGCCGAGAGGATAAAGATGGGAATTTGAACGTAAGTAAAATGAGACATATCGTGGCGCGCGGTGTGGGCATCCGGACATGACGATAATTTTGCATCTTTGCGCGTACTCGCATTCACATGGTGGCGTTGAAAAGGCAGCAGGACTGGTGAAATGTGGGAGCTGAGCTGTTGGGTGAATTCACAAGTCAGAGCTGCGAAGTCGAAGCAAAATTGAAGGGGCTTGAAATTATTGTTAGTGGCGTAGTGCTGTCCCAGTAGCGCCCTACGTAGGTAGAGGGAGCTGTATCAGTTTCTTGAGATTGTTTCCCACACGTGTTTCTCCTAATTATTAGGCAGGCGCAAGGACAAGTGTAGACGAGCGGAGCCTCCTGCCATTTCTATTCTACTATCGGTGATCATGCATGCATTCAGGGGCGCGTGACGATAATCAGAGAAGGAAATGGAGTGATATGGGAATGATAAAAAAGGGGAACAAAACAGAACTAAAAGCACATCAAATGTGCGTGTGGGGTGGGGAGCATCATCGCGCGCACAAAGGATCGGCACGGGCGGGCAGCGCACGCAGCAAGTAGTTAGTGCTCCCCCCCACCCCCCCCCCCCCCCCCCCCCCCCCCCCCCCCCCCCCAACCCAACCCAACCCCCCAAACTGGCATTGTACGTACTGCGTGAGTTATTTACCCAAAACCACCACACTTGGGGCTAGGGTAACCATTTGGTACCACGTTGAAGGCCGAGCACAAAAAACCATCGAAAATATGCCTAATGCGTAACGCGGAGCACTGATAGTCGGATAACCTCGCAAAAACAGTCAAACTGACTGGTTGGGCCCACCTGTAAGGCTGACGTGGAATGCCTATGTGGAAATTTTGCTGAGTTGGACCTAGGTCCCACCTGTCATCCATCCATTGTCTTCTTCCTCCCCATCTCTTCAATCGGTCAAGCAGAGGACGGGAGCTCCGGTGGAGAGGTGCTCGCCGGCGGCAGCCTGGAGCGGTACAGGCCACCGCGCTCCCATAACTGAAAAAAGCAGGCCACTCTGGTTGTGGAGTGGTGCTCGTCCGCCTCACCCCCTTGGCCAGAAGAGGAATAGTATGGCAGGCGCGTGGTGGCAGCGCTCCGATCACTGAACGGTGACGGCGGTCGGTGTTGGTGGCGTGGAGCTCCGCGGCGGCGGCGGCGCTCAGGAGTGTGAGCGAGGAGGCAGGGTCGCGCGGCAGGGAGAGCGCGATGCGAGCGCGGAGCAAGCTCGCACGTCCTGCTGCCGGCGTTGCTCCCGCTTTCTGTGTCTCTGCCTCGTCCCTTCATTCCGTGCCGGCGGCGGCGGTCGGTGTTGGCGGCGTGGAGCTCTGCAGCAGCAGCGACGCTCGGGAGTGGAAGCAAGGAGGTGGGGCCGTGCGTTGAGCTCGGGCGAGATCCCGCCCTAGCCATGTGCGCGTCCACCGGAGGACGAGCAGCCACGCTTCCACGACGCGGCCAGCGGAAGCGAGCTGGTCTCCCGGAGGAGCTCGCCGGCTGCAGCCAGGAGTGGTGCTGGCCAGGCATTACCGCTGCACATGTCCTCTGTGGTGGCGGCGCCGGTGGTGTCTGTGTCCAATGCTCGTCCGCAACCTGTTCGGTCAAATGCCCACAGAGAAAAAGAGAGAGAAATAAAAAGAAAATGTGAAAAAAAAACACTTAAAGTCAATGACAGGTGGGACCTAGGTCCAATTCAGCAAAAATTCCACATAGGCAATCCACGTCAGCCTTACAGGTGGGCCCAACCAGTCAGTTTGACTGTTTTCACGAGGTTATCCGACTATCAGTGCTCCGCGATACGCATTAGGCACATTTTCGGTGGTTTTTTGTGATCTGCCTTCAATATGGTACCAAGTGGTTACCCTAGCCTCAAGTGTGGTGGTTTTGGATAAATAATTCTACTGCGGTATGGAGTAGGCGGCCGCCCGCCCGCTGTCAAATACCTGTTCAAATCCTTCCTCGGCGCGAATCAACCTGTGGTTGAGATGGTTAGGTGGACAGTGGTATCCCCAACCCACCAGGGTTCAAATCCTGATGCTCGCATTATTCCTGGATTTATTTCAGCATTTCTAGCGATGCGCTTTCAATGCGTTTATAGGGGTGAGTGTATGCGCGTATATATAAGCGCTTGTGTTTGTACTGATGCTCAGATCCTTCCTCGGCCATGGCATGCCAAATCAGCCGGCTCGTAAGTGGGCCCCCACGTCCAGTCCAGTACTCCCGGAGCGCCATGCCATCCATCATCCATCCTACCACGCCACGCGCACGCGCTACACACGGCGGCACGATCGCTCCCCTCCCCTACTTCCTTCCTCCTGGCACGCGCACGCGGGAGCACTGGGACAGGACAACGCGTCCGTCCCTCCCGGAGCAACTTCCCCCGCCTCTCTCCCTCTCCTTCTTCCTCCCCTGCCTTCCAATGCTCAGTACAAAATCTCGACTACTTGCCTTTGTCTTTCGCGCGCGACGTCAGAAACTGCCTCCGCAGGAGGGAAGGGAGGAGGGGGTGTTGTGCCGTGGTCGATACTCTGAAGATTGATTCCGGTCCGCCGGCAACATGAGGTTCAGGATCCGGAAGAAGCCTGCGTCCGCGCCGCCGGACGCTTCTTCCACGGCCGCCGTGCCGGCCACTGCGGGCGGCGGCGGCCGGGCGACGATCGTCGCTAGCCCAGATCGCTACGGCACAGAGAATGGTACGTAGGTCATCTTCTGCGGAAACCGTTACTTTCTTCATTTCCGTTATCGATTCCTTCCTCTTCCTGCCTTAAACGGGGAGGGGTAACAATTCGATTCAAGGATTGATTCTTCTTCCTAGTGCTTCCCTTTTCTGTTTATAACTAATCAATCTTGGACCGACCACGAAGATTTTTGTGGGACGGCTGGTTGCTCCCACGAAATTAACTAAGTTATCCTGCCACTCTCAGGGATTGGTTGGGTTGAGAATCAGAATTGAATTATGCTAACTGTATAGTCGGTTCTTGTCTCGTTCGGCGTTCGATTAGGATGATCAGGAAGATCAATGCAATCAGTACCTCCCATCAGATTTATTCATTCCTGCACCTGCTAGGTGCACCTACCATGCCATGTGGTAGCTAGGCAACATACCTCTGAATGCGATTGTGATGGGTCGCACTCACACAGTATCGGAGCTAATGGCTTTCGGACGGACGAGTCCTGTCCTGCTGCCATGTTCATCTCATGTCCTACTCTTTTGCTCCATCAGGTACTATGCTACGTAATGTTGGTTCAATTGGACAGATGATCCTATTTTTATTTTCCCTCGCTGCAAATTTCCTCTTAGGGCCAGTGTGTGCCTTGTATATCGAAAGAAGACTTCAAGCTGGCTTCTTGTATAACATAACATCAAACTGATGTTACTTACCATCAATAGGCAACGCATGATATGGTCAAAGAAAGTTTCAACAGGAAGTCAAATAGAAGCTCCACAATCACAACTTTTCTCCATAAAAAATATTGTGAAGTTGATCATCAGGGCACTTTTTTTTTCTATCTGAATACGAATAAAGCTTGCGCCTTTCACTTTTTCTGGCCAAACGTCCTAATCTGAAAATGGCTAATTATTTGTCTTGTTAAATATCATCGATCAGTGTTATTGCCTATAGGCCACAAACAGTGGTTTCTCGTGGTTTTATTTCGCGCTTCTTGTTCTTCCATGCCTCATCGTTAACTGAAGTTACAGTTAAAAGACGCGACTACTACTGTACTTCCTCTATAAAGAAATATAAGAGCGTTTACATCACAAAAGTAGTGATCTAAACACTCTTATATTTCTTTACGGAGGGAGTAGTAGTTTGCTTCTACTGAAATGCTCCTTTGCTCTAGTAGTTTAATTGAATTAATGACAATTGGAAAAAGAAACTTGAGAAGATAATATTTTCAGTCCTAGGATCATAACATCAACCATTGATCCATTTGTTAGGAATGGGCAACTGAGCTTTACTGAGGGCCAAATGCCATTACATATACATGTGTGGTAAAGTGCAGGAAACCCCTTATACAATGGGGATATACCGAAAAGAGACTATACAAATCTAACACCCCCCCTCAAACTCATGGTGGATCAACAACACTGAGTTTGGAGAGGAAAAAGGCATGTTGCGCTCGAGTCTGTGCCTTCGTGAAGAAGTCAGCCAACTGTAACTCAGAGGGCACATGGTGAAGAGCGAGAGTCTGATCCTGCACAGCAGCACGCACAAAGTGGGCATCCACACCGATGTGCTTGGTGAGCTCATGCTTCACCGGGTCGCGCGCAATACTGATAGCATCAGTACTGTCTGACAGTAAGGGAGTCGAGGTAGCAGCAGACACACCAAAGTCTTCAAGCAACCACCGTAACCAGATCACCTCAGCCGTCAGCATAGCCATGGCTCGCAACTCAGCCTCTGTACTCGAGCGAGAAACTGCAGTCTGTTTCTTTGTCTTCCAGGCAATAAGAGAGCCACCAAGAAAGACACAGTAAGCAGACAGCGATCGTCGATCAAAGGGATCACTAGCCCAGGTAGCATCAGAGTAAGCCTGGAGCTCAAGAGAACTGGAGCGGGGAAGGAAAAGGCGCTGAGAGATCGTGCCACGAAGATATCGTAGAACACGGAGGAGGTGACTATAGTGGACAGAGGTGGGGGCTGAGACAAACTGACTCAGGATGTGAACAGGATAGGAGATGTCAGGACGCGTAACAGCAAGATAGACAAGGCTACCAACGAGGTGACGATAGGGAGTGGGATTAGGAAGAGGGTCACCATCAGAGGCACGAAGCTGAACGTTGAGCTCCATAGGAGTCACAACAGTGCGGTCATCACTGAGAGCAGCTCGAGCAAGAAGATCCTGAATATATTTCTCTTGAGAGATGTAGAAGCCATCAGAGGTCGAGGAGATCTCAATCCCAAGAAAATAGCGAAGAGGACCAAGGTCAGTCATGAGGAGCTGGTCGTGAAGGCGGGCCTTAACAAAGGCGATGTAGTCAGAGTCGTCACCAGTGATGATCATGTCATCAACATAAAGAAGGAGAAGAGTCCGACCACGAGGAGACGTGTGAACAAACAGCGCGGGATCATGATCACTGGGCAAGAAACCAGCGGCAGTCACCACAGAGGCGAAGCGCTCAAACCAGGCGCGAGGGGCCTGTTTAAGACCATAGAGGGAGCGGCGAAGTCGACAGACCATACCGTCAGGAGCATAGTACCCCGGCGGTGGCTGCATGTAAACCTCCTCACGCAACTCGCCATTGAGAAAGGCGTTCTGGACATCAAGTTGAGAGATAGACCACTCACGAACAGAAGCCACAGCAAGAAGAGTGCGGACAGTGGTCATGTGAGCCACAGGAGCGAATGTCTCATCATAATCGCGTCCCTGCTCCTGCTGGAAACCACGGGCCACAAGACGAGCTTTGTAGCGCTCAATAGAACCATCAGAGCGAGTCTTAATCTTGTAGACCCACTTGCAGGTGATGGGACGAACACCGGAAGGAAGGGAAACCAGATCCCATGTGCCAAAGCGCTCAAGGGCAGCAAGCTCTTCGGCCATCGCAAGTTGCCATTCAGGCTGAGTCATGGCAGTCCGATAGGAAGTGGGTTCAGCAATAACAGAGAGACCGTACCGATCAGGAGAGTAGCGATCAGGCGGTGGGCGAGGCCGAGCACGGAGGTTATGAACCGGGGGAGGCGTGAAAGGAGGTGCGCACCAGAGGTGGAAGGCGCATCAGGGGAAACATCCTCAGAACGAAGGCGACGCGTATAGTGAAGAGGAAATGGTGAGAGAGGGCGACGGACTGGAGATGATGGTGGAGAGTTGGAGGAGGAGGATGGGGTAGATGGTGTCGGTGGTGAAGGAGAAGGAAGGAGAGGTGCAGGCGGAGGAGGAAAAACATGAGGAGGCACATAGCAGGGTATATCAGGGAGAAGAAGAAAAGAAAGATCGTCCACAGGGAAGCTCGAGGTAGAAGGACGTGGATAGTAAGAGCGAGACTCGTCAAAGGTCACATCACGCGAGATGCGCAAACGACGACCAACAGGATCCCAGCAGCGATAGCCCTTGTGCTCGTCACTGTAGCCAAGAAAAACACACTCAACCGACTGAGCAGTCAGTTTGGTGCGTTCTCGCGAGGCAAGAAGGACATAGCACACACATCCAAACATAGGAAGAGCTGAGTAGTTAGGAGAGCGACCAGTGAGACACCCCATAGGAATACCACCCTGCAGAGCAGTCGATGGCTGTATGTTGATGAGATAGGTGGATGCAGAAACAGCCTCAGCCCAAAAATGGGGTGGGAGAGAAGCGGCAATCATCAGAGCACGAGCCGTCTCAAGTAGATGACGATGCTTACGTTCGTCAACGCCATTCTGAGCATGTGCACCAGGACATGAGAACTGGGCAAGAGTACCCTGTTCCGCAAGAAAACCACGCAACAGCTTGGAGATAAACTCAGCAGCGGAGTCAGCACGGAAAGTACGAATGGGCGTGGAAAACTGGGTGTGAACCATGGCAGCAAAACGTTTGTATATAGAGAGAACCTCGCTACGAGATTTCATAAAATAGAGCCAAGTGTAGCGAGAGAAATCATCAATAAACAAGATATAGTAGCGGTGACCACCTTTCGAATCAAAGGGAGCAGGACCCCATACATCAGAATGAACTAAGTCAAACGGACGCTGAGATACCGACTCACTGGTAGGATAAGGTAACTGGGTCTGTTTGCCAAGTCTGCAGCCATTACAATCTAAAGAAACATCTCCAGATACAGACCCTAAGAGGCCCTGACGAACTAAAGAAGACAAGCGAGAGCCACATATGTGACCAAGGCGATGATGCCACTGCTGGAAGGACGCAGACGAAGAGGCAGCAAGAGCATGGGAGATGGGTGAAGTGGTGGCAGCGGAAGGAACACAAAGCCAGTCAACCTCCCAAAGGCCCTCTGACTCACGGCACCGAGGGCCAGCACCAACCAAAGCCTTGGTGCGACGATCCTGAATGGAGCAAGAGTCGGTATCAAGAATGACACGACAACCAGAATCAGTAAGTTGGGCAGCGGAAAAAAGATTCATGGTGAGGCGAGGAACATGTGAGACACTAGGAACAGAAAAAGATGGAGTGGAAAGAAGACCACGGCTAGCAACAGGAAGAGGTGTGCCATCAGCGGTAAGAACATTGACAGGCGAATCAAGAGGTCGGAGAGAAGACAACACGGAAGAATCAGAAGACATATGAAAAGAGGCTCCAGAATCCAGAACCCACGAAGATGTACCTGACTGTGTAGATGCCTGCGGTGGTGGAGCAGTGGCTGCAGTCACAGCAGCAACGGAACCGGTCGACGAAGAGCCTGAGGAAGCTAAGAGACGCTTGAGCCGCATAATGTCCTGGTCAATGAGTGACGTGGTCGAGGAAGATCCAGGAGTCCCACCGGAAGAGGAGCGCCTCTGGTCTCGCTTCTTTTCACGACAATCAGACTCTGGGTGACCTGGCCGAGAGCAGTAGCCACAGAAGGTGTCACGACGCGACCGGCCCCTCTCAGCATAAGAAGGACGACCCACCCCCCTGAAGGAGTAGGCAGGAGTGGCGGAGCGGTGAGGCGAGCAGGTGGCATAGGATCTCGGGCGGCCAACACTGATGGAACCACAAGTAACCCAGCAGAGCGTAGGCGGGTCTCTTCAGCACGAAGCTCAGCAAGTACCTCCGAGATAGGAACACGACCACGAGCGAGCGGGTGAGCACGGCGAGGCTCGAACTCAGAGCAAAGACGAGATAAGAACTCGTGAACCCACTGAAACTCCAAATCGGACCGTGTAGTCTGACAGCAACGGCAAGTCCCACAAACGACGGTTCGAAGAGAGTCAAGCTGACGCCAGATGGCAGAGCACTGTGAATAGAACTCATCAACAGAGGAATCACCTTGCTAGAGTGCATGCTCCTGACTCACCACAGATAGGTAGAGAGCATCACCAGAGGGCTGATAGCGCTGACAGAGATAAGACCACATCGCTGCAACTGTGCCAAGTCCCATGAACTCCGAGGCGAACTGAGGAAGGACACTCGCAGTAAGAACAGCAGCAGCACGAGCATCATCATTGCACCACTGAGTGTAAGCAGACAGATCATCACGATAGGCAGAAAGGGCATCCGAATAGGCTGACATCTGCTGACCATAGGCATCAACTGCAGTATCATCGAGAGCCTTGGCGGCATCGCGATCAGCCTGAGAAGTATCAGCAGCAAGAACCGGCGGTGCTGGCGGGGTAGGAGCCACAGGAGCAACAGGGCAAGGCGGACTGGGGACCTCGCCAGAGAGAACACCCCATAGAAGGAGACCGCGCATGTGGATACGCATAAACCCCGCAAACTCGGCATAGTTGGTGCCATCGAAGATCACCGAGCACCGAGGAACGGCGACATAGCCCGAAGAAGACATGAGGACTCTTGTTTTTTTTTTTGGTTTTTTTGGTCAACTGCTACAGTAGACTGCTACAGGAGACCCCGATCCAGATCGGGATCGGGCTTGCGCTGGCTCGATCCAGCCCCGATGGGGAAGCGGGGGGGAAGGGCCGGCCCGGGCACCACCGGCTGCAGCAGGAGGCGGCCAGGGGCGGCAAGGCGCGGAGAGGTCGCGGCCGGGCGCGGGGCGGCGCGGGGAGGTGGCTGCCGGGTGCGGGGAGGCGCAGGGAGGTGGCTGCCGGGCGCGGGGAGGCGCGGGTGGTGGCGGGGAGGTAGCCGGTGCCGGCAACGAGGCAGAGGGAGGCCGGCGACGGGGGAGCGAGGCCGGCGACGGGGAAGCGAGGCACGGAGCTGCGAGCATGTGGGAGCGGGAGAGGAACCTAAGCATCTGATACCATGTTAGGAATGGGCAACTGAGCTTTACTGAGGGCCAAAGGCCATTACATATACATGTGTAGTAAAATGCAGGAAACCCTTTATACAATGGGGATATACCGAAAAGAGACTGTACACATCTAACACCGTTCACTACTGATTGTTACGCCAGGAGGAAGCAGAGATGAGTCGTTCTTCGAGGCAAGGCCGTGGTTAGACTCGGACAGTGAAGATGATTTCCAAAGCGTGAGAGGAGGTAAAACATCATATTTTCTTGTTTTTTTCTAATGTATGCTATGATTGGTGTCAACTTCTCACATCCTAACATCTCTATTCATCCGGATCCTCAAGACTTCACTCCTTCAAGAGGTAGCACACCAGATCACCAGATGCAAACATCATTCGCTGCGCGGATATCTGCAGACATTCCTTCGCTGACAGAGAAGAAGCAGAGGCTCCTTGAGCTGCTTCAGGAAAAGCAGCAGTACGATGACGAGCATGATGCCACTACCGATGCCGGTAGCGAGACTGGGAACAGCATTCATGCTGAAGAACATCTGAATCCTTCTGGGAAAGTAGAGAAAGCAAAGAAGCCAGCCAAGCCAGGTTGCTTCGCTTGCTCTGCTTGGAAGCTTAGCTTCAAGTGCTGCCGGAAGAAGAAGAAAGAGCAGAAGGATTTGTGAGTTAGTTCTCAGGTGTTGGATTTTGACTTCTTGAAAAATATTATCGCAAGAGAGCGGGTACATGTATATACCTTTTTTGGGGGTGAATGAAATACCGCAACTAGAAGAAGTATGAGGAGTGTGGAGTGGCCTGTTCAATAGTGGCATGAATAGTGAAACAATTATGCAGGGTAAAATATATTGCATACATGATTACTTCTTCCTGTTTTGTCATTAGTGATTTCGTCGGATCTGAATAATTCTTCTGGATCATCAACTTAGAATTTGTCAAGCAATGTTTATGGACCCCTCTTTTCTCCATGATTTCTCAGGCCAGGTCACGTAATGCCCTTCTGATTTGTGGGCTAATTAGGTGGCATAATGTTGAAACAAACTTGGGACTGCACTCAAGTCCTTTTAACGAGTTTATGTGGCAGGTAATGTGTGTTCTCTAAAGTTTTGACAACAGCTTTGATGGCCTTGACCTTTCAAACAAACTAGAATTACGAAAAAACTTCTGCATTATAATTCCAGCGGCGCTGACAATCAGCAATATTTCTGCGTAGATATCAGTACGCTAAGAGATCAGTATATCTCTGGGTATTTTGGCCAAACCAAAAAGGGTTAAGCACATGCATAATTTGCCTGGATTTTAAGTTTTAATCAGGCAGAAGCACATGATTGTGTCTTGCAATAGACGGACGGTCAGTACAATCATTTCAGCAGACAGAGTACCGCTCCATCATGGGATTTTGTGATTCTTATGGAAATTTCTGAAAATCCCACTCCTCTCTATTTCTCCGAAATCACTAGTTTTTTTCGAGAGGAGAAAATATGTACAAGAGTTTTACAATTGCGCTAGTTGGGTTGGGAGTCACAAGCCGACTCCAACCAAGCCTCCACTCCACTCCTCACGCTACTCTACTACTCAGATATAGGTTGTCCTCCAAATGCTCCTGCCGCTGCCCAAGTCCTCAAATCGTCGAAGATTGTGTCCACATTCTCCCATTCGTTCTTAATTTGGCTCGATCCGAACACTCTCGCGTTCCTCTGTTTCCATAGTGTCCAGCAGATGAGCATCACGAACGTGTCAAATCCTTTCAGAGTTTGCTTATGTATGCGTTTCCTAGCTTCCGTCCACCATTGCACCAACCGAGAGTCATATGTTGGGCATAGCTCCATCCTCAAACCCATCCTGGCAATGCAATTGTACCACACTTGCCGCGAGAACACACATTGCTGCAAGATGTGGTCGACCGTGTCTTCCTCCTGGTCACAGAAGTAGCACTTTGACGTTTGGTCTTGCAAACCATGTCTAGCCCTTCTATCCGACGTCCACAGCCGATATTGCACTGCTAGCCACATGAAAATTTTACACGCAAGTGGTGCCCAACATTTTCAGATTGCTGAGAAGGAGTGGAATCTAACTCCTCCCTCATCAGCATCTTGTATGCTGATGATGTTGTGTAGACTAAACCGAAATCACTAGTTGAGGAGTACTCGTTACAAAGATCACTCCCACCTTCCAAGGTTGCGACAAGTGGCGCGCTGCATGTGCGTCACTTGTCGCATCCCGAAAGTTTTCCTTTTTTCGTAGATCCGTTTATTCAAAACGTTTTATCTCTTAAACCGTGCGTCTAAATCTTAAACCGTTTTCACTGTTGGATTCCTCGCGTCGAGATCTTCAAAATTAGATCCCATGTTGATAGGTTTTGACGAACTTTTTTTTCATGAAAAAAACGGACGAAAAAACCGACCCGGGAGAAGGGTTTTTCCCTTTCCGAAAGAGGCACGCCTGTGCCTCTCGCGAAAGCATGCCCATGCTTCTTGCGAAAGCACAACCGTGCCTCTCACGGAAGAAAAAATAGAAAACGTGTTTTTTTTGTTTCCGAGAGGCACGGCCGTGACTCTCGCGAAAGCACAACCGTGACTCTCGCGGAAGCAAAACCGTGCCTCTCGCGGAAGGAAAAAAATATAAAAAATGTGTTTTTTTGGTTTCCGAGAGGCACGACCATGACTCTCGCGAAAGCTCAACGGTGCCTCTCGCGGAAGCAAAACCGTACCTCTCGCGGAAAAAAAAACAGAGAACGCGTTTTTTTCTTTTTCCGAAAGGCACGGCCGTGACTCTCGCGAAAGCACAACCGTGCCTCTCGCGAAAGCAAAAACCGTGCCTCTCGCAAAAGGAAAAAAAAAACAGAAAACACGTTTTTGTTTTCGTTTCCGAAAGGCACGGCCGTGACACTCGCGAAAGCACAACTGTGCCTCTCGTGGAAGCAAAACAGTGCCTCTCGCGGAAGGAAAAAAAACAGAAAACGCGTTTTTTTTCGTTTCCGAAAGGCACGGCCGTGACTCTCACGAAAAGCACAACCGTGCCTTTCGCGGAAGCAAAACCGTGACTCTCGTGAAAGAAAAAAAAACGCGTTTTTGCGCGCAAATTTTTTTGAAATGTTTTTTGACCCAAAAGGTAAGGAAGACCGGTAAAAAACAGAGACATCGAAAAAACCCGGAAAAACCCCGTTTAAAAAGCCAAAACGCGTGCGAAAAAATAAAATAAAAAACAAAATCCGGAGGGAGCGCCCAGAGCGCGACACGTGGCGAATGGCTGAGAGCGCGCCAAGTGGCGCTGATCGTTGCGAGGCTCCCGAAGGAGCGCTCGTTAATTAGTTGCTCCCCTATTTCTCAACATAGCTATATGTAGACACATATGGGCCTGATGGGCCATATCTAACTCACTCACACGCACACAAACATTCAATACTCCCCCTCAAGATGGGTGATAGATATTTATCAACCTCATCTTGTTGCATGCTGACTTGAACCTTTTTTTATGAAACAAAACCACGTTATTAATTCGAAATAACAGTGATTGTCTATTAGGAGAGATACAATTTCGCTCATGGGCTCCTCAAACCAATCATTGGTTTAGAAACTTTGCCAATCTAGCAAGCTCAAGACCAACATTATTAGCACCCCTTTTTTTGCAGGGTAACCTTATTAGCATCCCCGTTACAATGTTTAAAACTACTAAGAGGAAAATCACAAGCTATACAATAGCAATCGTTGAATACTGCCACCGCTGCTCCCATCGAACGTCCTCCATTCTTCATAGTACCAACGACTTCCAAATTATCAAAGTTAATAAATAGGCGATTGTAACCCGCCCTTTGCGCAAGAGAGAAACCAAATCTTAGCACTAAAGTTTTGGCAGTCAGGACATCAGCACACCAATCAATATTCCAATTACCCCAACAATAAATTTCCCGCTAGCGTCTCTTAGGACTACACTCGCTGAGCCCCTAAGCAAGTCTTAATCAAAAGATGCATCTTCATTAAGTCTTGATCAAAATATCCAGTCAGAAATCTGGTCCCTCCTATTTATGTCCCACCTATCCCATCAGTTCACTCTAAGAAAACCCTGGCCCCATCATATTTCTGAGAGAGAACTTCATCTGCTTGTGTTGATTTCAAAGAGATTTCTAGTCCAACCATTCAAGCCAATCCTTTGAGATCCAATCTCCTCTTACTTTCCACTCCTACTTCTCTAATCGAATAGCCATACCTTGAGAGAATTTAAGTGTCGATGAGATTATCTTTTGAAGCACAAGAGTAAGGGATTCATCACTTAGCAACCTCTATATTGTTACTTTTGGAGGGTGTGTGCCTCCTCGACTGGCTAGGTGCTTGGAAGTCTTCTAGTTTGTGAAGAACCGGAGAAATTTGTAAGGGCTTGGAGATCGCCTACTTTGTGAAGATCTACTTTAGTGAGGCTAGTCCTTTGTGGGCTTACGCCATGGTGGAATATGTTGGTTTCTCCTTCGTGGATCCTTCATGGGCGAGTGTCCTCACCGTTCCTTTGTGGAATCTTGCAACCAAGATCCTTGTGATCTTAGACCCTTTGTGAATCAAAGGCTCCATCAACGTGGATATGTAAGATAGCGCCCACTATCCAAACCATGGGAAAGAACTCCATTGAGCCAATTTGTGTTCGTGTATCTCTAACTCTACTTGTTTACTTTCACTTGCATATCTTTACTTTCCGCTGCCTCTACTCTTACAGACTTGCATGTGTAGGGTGCTTGATAGATTACCAGAAGAGCCTAAAATTGCCAAGGAAATAAAATTTGGAAAAAAGAGTCCATATTTTGGCTTAGTAGTCTATTCACCTCCTCTCTATACATACTTATCGATCCTACAAAACCCAACAATCTCCAAACTTCCTTAGCTTTTTTGCATTTGAACAAAAGGTGCTTAGTGTCCTCCGGACCATTAAAAGAATAAGGGCAATGAGGCGACACTTTCAAATGTCTATTTGCAAGTGTAACATGACATGGAAGAGTGACATGCAACATGCGCCAGTTTTTTTTACATTTGCCGAGTAAGATAATTTCCAAATATCAGAGCAAATAGGATTGAAAATGATCCATCCCATCACATAAGTTTGTTTGAGCTTGCTCCCATGTTGGTGATCTCATTCCACAAAATAAGCTGAACGAACGGTGAATGTCCTCTATGTCCTCATTAATTAGCTTCTTCTCTAGTTGTGACATCTCAACATTATAATCCTCTGTAATAATGATGTCATCTATGTATATTACAAGAATCGTGATGTCCCTCCTGGAGTGGCAGTATAACATGTGGCCTGCATTGTTTTGTGTGTATCTCATGCCACACATAACAAGACAAAATCGATCAAACCATGCCTCATGGAGATTATTTAATCCCATAAGTGACATCCTCATGGTCCACGCAACGCCATGTTGCGACCGGACCCAGTTCATGGGTTTTGTGGAGTCCGAGGTGTCGCCGGCAATCTGCCATCGCAGCACATGGACCGTCGGGTGATGAACCACTCGCGGATGTACGTATGGTCCACGCGACGCCATGTTGCGACCGGACCGAGTTCATGGGTTCTGTGGAGTCCGTGGTGTCACCGGCAATCTGCCGTTGCAGCACATGGACCGCCGGGTGATGAGCCAATCATGGATGTACGTCTGGTCCACGCGACGCGGAGTTGCGACCGGAGTGAGTTCGTGGGTGCCAGAGGTGTCCGTGGAGTTGCCGGCAATCAGCTGCGGCAACACATGGACCGTCGGACGCCAAGAGTGATCGTCCCCAACAACAGGCTCAGGAGGGACATTACATGGCAGGTTTGCTTTGCGGTGTTGGTGCGGCTAAGCTCCTTGACCGGATCTCCACACCAGCAATCGGCCTAATTTTCTGTCGCTGTCCTCGGTCATTCTTGTGGACCTATCACACTCCGATTTGTTGGCACCATGAGTGGATCTCGATGGCTCATGTGGAGTTCGAGATTTCAAGTGACGACCGAGGTGAGTTTGGTTGTGGTGAAGATTGTGGACCAGATGATCGGCACTTTGCAGGAGTACCGGCTAGCAGGCGCGACAACACATGTGGACTTCTTATTGGTGGTGCTCTTTGGGCACAAAGTCTTGACTTACGGGGTGAAAACCCTTGGTCCGACCTTCATTGGTTGTACCTGGCAATGGCGGATCTCTATTCGTCTCCTTGTTGAAGGCATTGCTTGGAGTTCAGTCAGACTTTCTTCAGGGTGAAAACCCATGATCTGTGATCAGGCGACGACTGTGTTGGTGCACGGTTTCCTTCTTGGAGGCGTCATTCTTGGAGAACCTTTTTTGCAGTCCTTGTGTGGTCTCTGGTGGTGGTAGTTCCTCCTACTTCGTTGATCCGTTCGGCATTTTTCTTTTCTTTTTTATTATGGTTGTGTGCATCCTCGATGTCTCGACTAGCTCTTGACATTATGTTGTTGCAGAGGCCGGGTGTAATTGATATCCGCTTGATATTAATATATTCCCATTATCGAAAACAAAAAAAAGTGACATCCTCAACCTAAGGACCTTCCCTCGAAGTTTGAGATGTACGAAAGCCAGGTGAAATTTCCCTATACACTTCCTCCCAAAGATCATGATAGAGGAATGCATTTTTCACATCCAATTGGTAAATAGACAATCAAAACTTGACACACGCTATAAAAAATGATATCTATGACAAAATGCATTCGTCATGCATTTTCTTACAAATGAACATACTTGGCCAATTTATGATGAACATGTAGTGCATGTGCTTTTGTGACAATAGTCTGGTTTTCTTCATAGATGTGTGCTTTCTATGAAGAAAACCGCTTCATCATGGATATGGTGCACTTCTAAGACACATATTGTCATAACTAAGCCATAATACTTGTCTTGTTTTTTTATGAAATAGATTATAATTTAGAGTATTTTTTTATCAAATTCCAAAAAAGGAAAACAAGCATGTATCCGGCACTTCCATATGCACACCAGTTTTAACTAAATGGACCAGATGAACAGATTGGCAGGCATCTCTAGGCCAAAGAAGCTATAGGCCGCTAATCGAAACGAAAAAAAAAAAACTATAGGCCTCGCCGAACCATCAAACCTGAATGGTCACACTGCAGAGGCACAACCCCGACGGCTTCAGCTCCGACGTCCCCCACTCCGAACCCGGCGCCGCAGCCGGATCGTACGTCATCGTCCAGTACCCACCCTCTTCCTCCTGCGACAGCAGCAGCAGCTTCCCGCCACGCGCCCCAAGGCAGAACCTGGTGCTTGAACTGCCGGTGAGCGGCACCGGGATCTTCTTCCAAGAACTGTCCGAAGGGTCGAACGCCGAGAGGCAGCGCTGGTTCTTCCACTCGACGCAGAACAAGCTCTCGCCCACAACCGCGTGCGAGGTGACCATGACGCAGCCTCTCTTGATCTCCTCCCAGCGGCTGCGGCCGGGATCGTAGACGTCGACGAAGCGGGAGTTGCCGATCGTGAAGCTCGAGCGGCCGCCCATTATGTACAGCTTGCTGTTTAGCCCGCTGGCGAAGCAGCCCCATCTTGGCCTGCGAAGGCCGTCGATCAGCGTCCATCTGTTTTGCTGGGGATCGTATGCTTCCACGCTGGACAGACTGTTGCCGCTGGAGCCGAATCCACCGGCAGCGTATATCGTGCCGTCGACCTCGGCGCAGGCGAAGTCGCGACGTGCAACATTCATCTTGGCGAGTGCACCCCACCTATGCATATGAGCAGGATGGATTAGTTTCAGATTTCAAATGACTTCTTGCTTATTACTACTAAGAGCATTTGAATTATTAATGGAAGATCCAAAATATACCTGTTGAGCCGAGCATCATACTGGTAAACCTCGTCGGAAACAGAGTCCTTCCCATGGACAGCAGCATAGCCAGCAATGACATACAACTTCCCATAGAGAACCACCACACCGAACCCAGCTTTGGTCAGCCCAGGCATAGGAGGAATTGCACTGTTTTTGCGCTCCCCCAAGACCTCCCAGCGACACCCCTTTTCTCCAGCTTCAGCAGCAAGGACATAGACCAACCCTTCAATCTTCCCAACCTCCTTCCTCACAGCACTGAACTCTCTGCTGTCGATGAATGACATCCACCTCCTGGACACTGCACCCATGGAGGGGAAATGTCTCCGAGGGACGAGAGCGAGGCATATCTTCGCCATGTCTTCCGGCAAACCGGGAATTAGACCGTCGTGTGTATTGGTTTCTTTTTCGGTCATGGTAACTGAAGAAAGCCTTGGCCTGGCCAGAGACTTGAGCGGCACTGTACCACGCTGGCACGTCTGTGGTTGAACAAGCGGTTCCCTTGCTCCAACAAGTGCAAGCATTGAAATCACCGTTGGAAAGCTTGATTATTTGCAACGTGTGATGGTGCTTGATCGTTTCATGGTGATAGATATACTAATGGTGACTGAGTCTCGTCAAATTATATTGATCTGTCTTTGCTATCTTTCCTGCATCCTATCAGATAGTGCAAGTCCTTGGAATGGTTTCTCCTACAAGAACAAACAGCCTTGGTCTTGTTACTGATGAAGTATAAGCAGCTTCTTCCTTTGCGCATTGCCTTATAATCTACAAAACATATCAAACTATATTAATATCACCCAGATCCATAATAAAATGTTGGTTGGCAAGAAATTTTGTAGATCTTGATGACAATTAATCCAGTGGCTTCCACATGTCACTATCTACACTAGAATGAGTTCCAAGAGTACAAAAATTAACTCTATCCTTGATTATTGAATGAATCAAGGGAAGACCATAATTATCTCATCCCTATCACTGAAAGAATTAAGAAAGTACCATGATATGCTAGCCCTGTAGCGGAAAAGGATGCAAATTGGTGTCATTCATCACGATCAGGAAAGTTAGCAGAGAAAATGAGTTCTAAGTTTCCAACATTCAACAGAATAAACTACTTGTTCAATTTTATTGTGAATGACAAGTGACAAGTTCATAACTTGAGAACTTTTACGGTACCCTGGTACTCCCAAAGCAGAGGCAGGAGTACCACTCAAATCTAGCCCTTTATTTAAAAGGGCAGTTTAGTCATTTTTATTTAACCTCATCTAATACCTGATCTATCTCAAAAGAAAAAATCCCAATCTGATCGTTAATCTCGGCTCCCGGAAGCGAAACTCTAGGGTATCACTCCTGGTTTCGCGCCGCCATGGCCAAAGGGGCCGGTGACACAGGGGCGTGCTTGCATCTGAACTTTGGGATCATTCATTCTGTGCGGCTCATTCCAGAAGCACAATGAACCACATTGGGATATCCAATATATAGGTCAAAAGCAACAGGTCAATGCTGTCATTATAATTTAGCAAGTAATGATAACCTACAAACTGTAACAGAAGAAACTTTTTGAGAATTTCCAAAACATGTCAAAACCTTTTTGTTCAAGAACGATGTGCAATAAGCTAAGTCAACCCACCCCCCATCAAAAATCACAAATAGCATAATACAAAAGGAAACTGAAGGAAAGAGGCTGATTATAGCACCTAATGTCATACATCAAGTAAAATTGAATGTTCATAGAAAATAAAAGGCATGGTAAGCCCAAACGTCAGATCCTTTTGTGGCAGTCATGAAGTCGTCCTGGTTTCCGCAAAAAAAAAACTGAAAAAACCGGCTGATAAAATTCAAATTCATGAATTGCAAGGATAAAAATATGAGAAAATATGACAAACGATAAATCAAAACAAAAAGTGGAAATTGTTTGATTTACAAAGTTATTTTTCTTTTTCAATAAATATTGAATTGGAAGTTGAAAATTACTGTAATAAAACATACCACATACTTCAATTTGTGGTGGAAATGTCACTCTACTACTCAACCCCATCAGGGAGAGAACCTGGTATTGTATTCCTAGTAGTAGTAGACTGCTATGGTCGATAGGACCCAATCCCTGACCGAATGTTTTCCACTGGAGAGCAAATTTGTTTGTTAGCAGAAACATAGTACTCCTAGATACAGGTTGCTCGTGCGCAACAAATTTATCTGGTGTAAACCACGTATGATGTATGAGCCTCAGAATCAAACTTAGTCATGTTGAGAGGAATAATAAAAACAGATAAATGAATAGTTACGATCATCGTCTCCAAAGAAAAGAAATGGTTATGAACAGTGAGATGTTAAACACATCATGTGTCACGTTACATTGTGCACCGGAGGAGCCTTGTGCTGCACACCAGCTGCGTCTAGAGATAGAGATAGATTAGATAGGTAGTTCAAATATTCTCTCTTGTAACCTACTCTATCTTCTTATCTCTTCTCCTCCAAATCTCCTGTAATATCTCAACCATCTTGTATGCGCTATCAGGGATCTTGCGCCCCTGCCTATAACATGCAACACGTCCCCTCGCACCGAGGCTAAGACGTTTCAGCATCTCGCACATGGTAATCAGAGCCATTCTTCTTCCCATCTAGTTTCCCCCTGATTCCAGTCGCACCACACGAAACATGTCTTCCTCCTCCGGCATATCTCACCCTAGCCTCAGTGGGCAGGTGATCGAGAAACTCTCCCGCACGAATTACGTGCTATGGCGCACACAGATCACACCACAACTTCGTGGCGCCGGTGTCTTCCAATATGTTGATGGCACCTCGCCGGAGCCGACCAAGCTTCAAGCCGCCAAGGACAAGGACGGCAAGGACACGTTTGTGCCCAACCCTCTCCACCCCATCTGGGTCCGGGAGGACCAGCAGGTGCTTGGCTTCCTGCTGAGCAACCTCTCCAAAGAGGTGCTCGTCACGGTGACCGCAGTCACCACGGCGCACGCGCTCTGGACGACGCTGGCGGGCATGTACTCGTCGCAGTCGTTGAGCCGCGTCAACAACATCCGTACCTCGCTCATCAACGCGCAGAAGGGCAACCAGTCCGCCGCCGCCTACTTCGCCACCATGCGCGGTCTCGCGGATGAGCTCGCGGCGGCGGGCAAACCCGCGGCTGCAACTTCACCAGCTTCTGCCATGGGATTTTCTGTGGCAGAAACAGCAGGCACAACATCTCCGCATCGTACACGACTACAAAAAGGGGTAACAAAACCTGTAAACTACAAGCATATTACAAAATATGGTATGGTATGTTTTACAGGTGAACCTGGTGAACCCCACAATCTTGAGGAAGCTTTGAATGATGAAAAGTGGAGAAAGGCCATGAATGAGGAATTTGTGGCACTACAGAAGAATAAAACATGGCATTTGGTCCCTCCGCAGAAAGGTAAAAATCTCATCGACTGCAAGTGGGTTTTTAGAATTAAGAGAAAGTCAGATGGGACCATTGATCGGTACAAAGCTAGATTGGTTGCAAAAGGATTCAAACAACGGTATGGCATAGACTACGAGGACACGTTTAGTCCTGTTGTAAAAGCTGCCACTATTCGCCTTGTTTTGTCTATTGTTGTTTCCAGGGTCTGGAGTCTCAGGCAACTAGATGTACAGAACGCGTTTCTTCATGGTGTTCTGAAAGAAGAGGTGTACATGAAGCAACCTCCTGGGTTTGTGAACAAAATGTTCCTTCTTACATTTGCAAACTTGACAAATCATTGTATGGGTTGAAGCAAGCCCCACGTGCATGGTATTCACGTCTCAGTCACAAGATGCAACAGCTTGGTTTTGTTCCTTCTAAGTCTGACACCTCATTGTTTATTTACAACAAGCACAACACATACATATTTGTACTCATATATGTTGATGATATAATTGTCACAAGTTCATCAGATGAGGCTGTCACAGGGCTCTTGAAGGATCTCAGCTCAGAGTTTGCCCTCAAGGATCTCGGAGACTTGCATTATTTCCTACGGATTTAGGTGAAGAAGCATGAGGATGGACTTCACCTCTCTCAGGAAAAATATGCGGCAGATCTGGTAAAGAAGGCAGGTCTACAAGGTTGTAAGCCCTCACCTACTCCTATGTCCAATTTAGAAAAAATATCTCTCACACAAGGACAGCTTTTGAGTCCAGATGATAGCACAAAGTATAGGAGTCTAGTGGGTGCACTCCAATATCTCACACTTACTAGACCTGATATTTCATTTGCTGTCAACAAAGTCTGTCAGTTTCTCCATGCACCTACCTCAGTTCACTGGACTGCTGCTAAACGTATTGTTCGCTATGTCAAGAATACTGCCAATGTTGGTCTGAATTTCAGCAAGTCATCCTCTACACTTGTAAGTGCTTTTTCAGACTCTGACTGGACAGGTTGCCTTGATGACAGAAGGTCCATTGGTGGCTTTGCAATTTTCTTTGGCCCAAACTTAATATCCTGGTGTGCAAGAAAACAAGCCACTGTTTCCAGGTCCAGTACAGAGGCAGAGTATAAGGCACTAGCCAATGCCACAGCTGAGATCATATGGGTACAATCCATGTTAAAAGAACTTGGTGTTAGGAGCAGTCAAGTTCCTTGTTTATGGTGTGATAACTTGGGTGCTACATATTTGTCTGCCAATCCAGTGTTTCATGCCAGGACAAAGCATATTGAGATAGACTTTCACTTTGTGAGAGAAAGGGTTGCCAAGAAGCAACTTCAGATTCGGTTTGTGCACTCCAGAGATCAAATTGCAGATGGATTCACAAAACCGTTACCTACAAGAAGCTTTGAAGATTTTAAACATAATCTCAACTTGATGAAGTTGTGATTAAGGGAGGGTGTTAAACACATCATGTGTCACGTTACATTGTGCACCGGAGGAGCCTTGTGCTGCACACCAGCCGCATCTAGAGATAGAGATAGATTAGATAGGTAGTTCAAATATTCTCTCTTGTAACCTACTCTATCTTCTTATCTCTTCTCCTCCAAGTCTCCTGTAATATCTCAACCATCTTGTATGCGCTATCAAGGATCTTGCGCCCCTGCCTATAACATGCAACACGTCCCCTCGCACCGAGGCTAAGACGTTTCCGCATCTCGCACATGAGGAAGTACTGTCAGATTTGCAGAACATCACATAAAACCAGTTTTATTAATTTAACCAAGCAGCTCATAGAAAAGTTCTTTCTTTCTTTGCTGCTTTGGGTCAAGAGATGTGACATTCATGTTCCTCAGCGAACAGGGTTGAATCAAGCGATGGGATAGCATAGCAGCTCAACCAAAAACAAGCCAAGAAGTTAGTTGGCCGACAGAAGGGGCGAGAAATGGTTTCCAATCCAATCATAAATGGGTCACATTTCTACGGTAAAGGTAAACCCAAGTACAAGGCACGAGCAAAGACAATTGTATGTACAGAGATGATTTATTACCCGGGCTGCTGGGAAGTTTTGCCTCGGCGCTAGCTGCAAGCTTGAGGCAGCTAACAAATGGCGCAAGTATCTACACGGAACGGGAGGAAGTAGTAGTGTTCAACACATTCTTGCGGCTCTTTGCTCCTCCTATAGAGCCACCTGCTAGCAGATCGAAATGTTTTTATAGTGATCTTTCTCTTGGCTCCTCTCCTGAACAAGGGCACCTCTCTCCCTAGGGATAAAAGTATACGTCTATCGCTACCACACAAATCATTATTTAGCACTGCTTATCACATATCACCTTCATCTAAAGCTGGTCTGTGCTAGACAATACCATGGACGAGTTTCTTATACTACTTTAGTGATCTAAACGCTTTTATATTTCTTTACGGAGGGAGTAGTTTTCTGTGAGCTGCTTGGTTTCTCAAAGCGAAATATTTTGAAGAGTTAGCTGTTTTTAAGAGTTCTACTAGACTACGAGCCAAGATAAGTGTAAAAGATAATAGCAATGGATCAGTTGTCTATCATGGAGGAAGGCAGTATTCTTCTTCAAAGGAAAAAACCCGCACGGAATGAAAGGGCAACATTTCACAAGTCAACTTCTTTTTGCTGATAGGTACTACTCCCTTCGTTCCAAATTACTCGTCGTGGTTTTAGTTCAAGGGAGCACTAGTGTGGAGTGTTATTCATAGACAAAGAAGAAAATGTCAGTGTATGATGAACCTCCCGGGGAGCGAAAAGGCGAAATGTGCAGAGTCAGCCATGTGCTGATCACCGTGATCTGCGCACTTTTATTCTCAGAAATTGGAGGTCGGCCGGTCAAATTAAAGCTCTGGCCTCTGGGTGAGATGATCGCCACGGCAGCGCAGCGTAATGGCCTTATCTGGATGGAGGAGCTGCAGTACGGCGCCGTACGTCTACTCCTCCAACCTATGTTGACAAATTAAACCATGGCCACATGGACATTTTTTTTTGTAAACTAATGGTGCCTAGTGTTTGACCTGTGCCGTTGCTGACGAAATTATGCTAAACATTTTGTTCCACTCGCCAGCTCAATACTACTACTACAAGGCTGAGAACTGAGAACCTATCAAACTAGAAATCCAAGTTTTCTTATATAAACTATGGCATTCAATTAAAAAGTAGAGTAGTTTGCAGTAATTAATCATGTTGATAATTTGACTTCGATTTGTTGGATAACCCTCTAGTTGATGGTTTTGGAACCTGTCAAATTCCGGTGATGGGCTCTCTTTCCCTACTGAATATTTTTTTTTCTTTTTATAAGCAGCTTACTGTTCACTCAAACTTATAAGGTTTTCTTTAATGTTGACTCAAACTTATAAGGTAGTGGAGACGGGAAACTCAATTGTACACCACTAGAACCTGGTCTTGGTGGGGAAAAAATAACTATTTTTGAAATTTAAAGAAAATGAAGAAAATGAACACACATGCTTGCAAATAAATTCCATAAAAGAGTCATCTATGCGAGTTCACTCTGTGCGTCCGGTTTTTTGTACGATATTAATACTTGGTAAATATGATATGAAATTAAAATATTGTTCGGTTTCGGTATATACCAAATTATTTCGGTATACACCATAATAACCAAAGTTGACGCGAATTTGAAAATGACGTAATAATAATTTATAAATTTATGACTCAAAACACATACTATTTTACACAAATAGTATATAACTGTATATATAAGTATATATGCATGCATAGATTCATGCATTGATGATTATGAACGTGCTTAGCATTTTTTAAAGAGAAAAATGGCTATGTTACAAGAAAAATGTATGTGCTTACTAGTGAATTTGATTCATGTACAAGAAAAATGACAACTTGTATGGTTGTTCGCCTCAAGAAATATAAATTTACTTTTTTACTTCTGTTTATTCAGTTAACCGTTCGGTTTTTTGGTATATACCATAAAAACCAAAGCTCAAAACGGTATGAAAAGTTCATACCATACCAAAACCATAAACCATAAAAACGTAAAATTGGTTGGTTCTGTTTATTTTCGGTATGGTTTTTCGGTTCGGTTTAAAAATGCACAGAGCGAATGCGAGTCGGCGAGTCGCCAAGGTTAATGCTTTAACTTTTACTTTTTCAAGAGCAAAAGAAATTTGTTTCTTTCGGGCCATACAAATGTTCTTTTCTGCATGAAATTTCACAAACACATAAAAGGGTCGACCATTTACATTGTAATTTGTTCAATTTTTTTAGGAAAGGCCTTCATGGCTAGCTTTATTGAACTTAAATAACACTTACATCATCTGCTAAAAAACAAGAAATAAAGCCAGGAGGTGAGTCCAACTACACATTTGGTGGATCATCACGACCTTGTTGCACTAGCACATGAGCAACCATATTAGATTTATGATTACAATATGTGTAGTTTGCTCAGAATAATTAGAGACACACACACACATACTTTGAAGTATTCTTGTTTAAGTGTCTCCATGCAACAAATGCCACCGTGTCAAGCTATATGTGTCCAGTTCCACACAAACTATATGTGTAGTTTTATGGCATAGCTTATGTGGAAATAAATTCACAACAACTTATTGCAGCTCCCTGCCTTGTCATTACCCCTATATATACAGTCGTGCAACAGATTCCATAGCCATGAAATTATCAACTTTTCAGTTCTACAGGTTGCCGGCATATGTCCGTGATACTCTTTCATGTGGACTAGGGGGGAGAGTTGTCCTAAGAGCAGGCACCAGCCAACATAATAGGAATAGGTGGCATCGGGAACAAAATGATTAGCTCTTTGTCACTATCTCGCCTTGTTTGTACGTGGATTCTTACCGAAAGGCCATGTATTGCTTCATGGTGGACTAGATCATCTGGCATGACAAGTTACATGTTTCGCTCAATGTCTGCCCAATAGAGAGTATCACAACGGGCTACTGGAGGTAGTAACCAGTATAATCTCAACGATGATGAGCTGCCGCACACAAATGATCGGAGTAGTCTACTCCGTGACTTTTGGCTAGATAATCCCCCCCTTCATTTTTAGCACTCTTGGTTGCTGAGGATGTAACAGTGGTTGCTAGCTTAGATGCATGTTTACTGTAAACAAAGGTTGCCTTTTCGTCCGTACAGAGTAGATTCATGCATAGCACAAGAAACGGTTTGTTCATTGCATTCTCACGGACCAGCAAGATTTGTTCAAATATTGATCACCATTCAAAACCTGCTTTGAAGTAATGCAAAATGAGTTGTGCATTGGTCAACATGTCAAAACCAAACAGAGCATGATTAATTGTTTTGTTTCAGATAATGGAAGAATAACTCTCCCTGCCTCTCCACCCAAGGGTGCACACGGCCAATGTTATAACTGTTTTACCACCATCCTTGTTTTCTATATAGCGCATCACTAGTTGGTCAATGGAACCAGATATGAATGGGGTGAGGAGGCGGGCGGCTATTTGAAAACTTTTGAAAAATAAGGTCGGCAACTAACTAATTCGCTGCTTGATTGCAAAGTCCATAAGGGAGTCGTTCATGCGAGCTGTAAAAATATAAAAGGTTAGTGCTTTAAAATTTACCTTTTCAAGGGCACGCAGATTGTTTCTTTCAGGCCACAAAATGGTTGTCCTTTGTTCTTCATGAAATTTCACAAGCACATAAATACTCGAACATTTAAATTGCAAGTTTGCTCAGGGTGATTAGACACATTGAAGTATTTTTCTTGAAGCATCCCCATGGAACAACTGCCCAGATATACTGCCATGTCAAGATGTATGTGTCTAGAAATTTATGGCGTAGCTTATGTGGAAATAAATTCACAACAACTATTGCAGCCAGCTCCCTGCCTTGACATTGCTCCTATATATACAATCCTGCAGCTGAGCAGATTCCATAGTCACGAAATTATTGGCTTTTCAGTTATACACATTGGCGGTATATGTGTGTACACTATTTCACGGGGATTGGAGGATATATCTTAAGGCATGAGCCACCGTTAGGCATAGATGGCACCGGGAACAAAATGATTAGCTGATTCATACTACTTCGCCTTGTGTCTGCATGGATTCTTACAAAAAGGTCATCGGATACTTGCTTGTGACTAAATCATCGGGCATGGCAAAGTTACATGTCTTGCTTACATCTGCCTGGTAGAGAGTATCACAAGGGCTACTGGAGTTCCGGGATGAAACAAGCATAATCTCAACCATGATGAGGTGCGTAATTATATTATCCATTGGCAAGAAATACTCTTGCAGGGTGCAATATGTTGGTTAGCTGACATGTTTGTGACGATTGGCTAGATGATCCTGCCAATTTTATGGTACCACTCTTGGTTGCTGACGATGTAAGAGTGGAGTTTTGGGATTCTTCCCCCTCCTTCTTTAATGAATGATACGCACATTCGTGCGTATTTGAGAAAAAAATCATGTTCGCTGTAAATAAAGGTTGGCTTTTCGAGAGTTGCGAGACTAATATAGCAAGAAAATGTTCTGTCCCTTTTAGTCCCAAAGGATCCACGTGATTTGCCCACAGGTCGATCAGTTCACCATTCAAGTGGATGTGCATTGGTGAGTGTGTCAAAACTAAAACGCCATGTATGAAATGTTGGAAATACTGAGTACTACCTCCGTCTCGGTGAATAAGTCATTCGCGTAGTTCTAGGTCGACGATTTAACTATCTAAATATGTATTATATGTGATAAAAATATATATTTAAAAACTACGTCCGTGTAGAAATCTAGTGATATACTTTTCATGACATATAGCACATATTTAATTCCTCAAATCGATGACCTAGAACTATATATGTTTAACTGTTTTTACCACCATCCCTGCCTCTCCACCCAATGGTGCACAGAGCCAATGTTCATCTGTTTTTGCATCATCCATGTTCTACATAGCACGTCACTAGTTGGTCAATGAAACCAATATGAGTGAGACAGGATGGAGACATATTTGAAAGCTGTTGAAGAATAGGGTTGGGTACTAACTAATTTGCTGCCTGGTTACAAGTTGTGGCAAGTTTTGTCTAATATTTAGGACAATACCTGCAATCAACTGTATATAGTGATGGATTATCACCAACATTCTGTTAATCATGACACTTATTTCAAAATAAGTGTCATGATTTTAGTTCAAATTTTGAACTAAAATCTTGACACTTATTTTGGTACGGAGGAAGTATCTTGAAAGCATGATCTTTCTTTTGTGTGGCTAGTCAGGGGAATCTTTTTTGTCTTGAAATCCAAGATCTTTGCGTACCATCCGGCAGCAAAGACACATGTGCACACACAGCGTTGGTGCTGCAGCGTAGAATATGCCTATTTACTGATTCATGCACATGCATATAAGAGAAGCATTGTGGGCCCAAGGAAATCTTCTGTGCAAGTCTGTTGAACGCTTATCGTATCTTCATTCAGTTTGTCCCGCCGGCGTCTTTCTGCTAGTCAAATTACCCGAGGAGGCGAGGAGTAGACAATAAAGACGTGGACAGACGTCCTCAGATATACTAGTAATAATCAACCGCGCCACAACCACATAGTAGTTTCTCCTACCCGAGGACCAAGTGCTAGGCGATCGAAACATAAATATAAATCGAAGCAGAAAATGATAATATAGGGTGTGTTGAAGAGTGATGCTGATGCAGCACCAATGTGTTTTGAGCATGCGAGGTAAAGAGACCTATTCGCAGGACAACCAATAAAGCATTGCAATTCTTACTGTGTGCTTTTTGATCCCATAAAGTTAAGAACTGAATGCTGCCGACACACATTACGCCTTTTAATAAAACTAAAAAAACTAGCACCGGTTGATAGAGCCGATACCTTGCTAAGAACATCATGATTAGTACATGATGGCTCAACACCAGATTCGAAGCTTACCAACTATATATGGTGGGGCTTTCAAAAGAAATTGCTTGGCATGTGTTCATGACTATAAATTTTGTTTAGATGCTCCTGTAAAATCGCAATTGTAGCGTTGCATGATAATATCAGTGCAAGTGGTTCCCCGTTGTCAGGTCAACAAGGGGGGTAACATACATACTGATCTACTCCGGATGTTGTTCCAGCCATAGCTTCCGATTACAAAGAAATGCCTTTGTAGAACAAAATTTGGATGCCCAGCTCAAAACTCAAACAAGTAGCTCAAAAATGTTTGAGGATTGGATCAAAACCAAGTGAAGAGGTGCCCTTTTTCGCACCTGGTCCGACGAACATGCCACATAAGCATGTTCATGTACATTTGATGCTTCTTTCAACTGTACAAGTTAAGGGAGGATACCCCTAGGATTGCGATTGCTGAGTCCAGGGATATTCGGCAGGCCAGTGCCATACTCAGAGAGGCTGTAGCCCCTCTCAAGCTTCTCAGCTTCAAGGGGAAATTCCTCAAGCGTCTGAAAAAAAAAAGTACAAAAATCAAATGGATGCTCGACACAGAAGTTGATAAGAACATTTAGAAGAGGAGTAATACCCTGTGTGCCTGTTCAAGAACTTGGAGCGTTTCTTGAATACGCTGCCGTCTGATAAGTACTTCATCTGTTTCCCTCAGCATGTCATCAAGTAGGCTCTCCCTGCACATCAGATCGTCATTATAGAATGATTCTTCCAGGTAGAAAGTAATCTGAAATTTACGATTGGGTTGCTCGCTAGCAAGTACATAAACCAAAGTGCAAGTCACCTGTACAGTTTCCGAATTAGAACGTTGTGGAGCTCCCGCTTTGTGTGGTTCACCTTAAGTAAAAGATCAGTCAAACGCCAGTGTCACCAATACAGACTACTTTGGAAATTAGATTTTAATTGTAACACTAATTAACAAGTAATGATACTTTTGCTTGGCACAATGACCAGCGTTGCTGGAACCTGTGACTTTTAGCAGCAAATTTTTAGTTCATGCAAGAAAATGTCTAGGTAGGGACAAAAAGAGATAAGTAAACCTCTCTTGAGAAGTAGTTTTTGTCTTTGATTCAGAGTATGCCAATATAGCATACATCTACACCAGGAGTTATATATTATAACATCCACAATTAGCATCCCAGTGTTTTTTATTTATATATATAATTCGACCGTTGGAGGTAAAAAAAAATTAACAACAGGTATGTTAAAGCTCTCGAACAATTGGAGCAAAGAACAAATAAGTCAGTAGAATTATATTGCAAATTCACCAATAAGTAGATGGTCAACAAGGTATCTTCAAGACTTTAACAGGTATCACCACATTGTAGACACTAAACTTACCAAAAAATGCATTATAGCTTTGGGAACCGCATCCTCAATACTCTTTCTGACAATGTCATAGTAAGATTTGACCAAAAGCTTCACAATAGCTATCTCTGTTCTGTCCCGGTCAGTCTTGTTTTCTGATGGTTTCAAGGTGCTCGGTGGCTAGTAAGAACAAGGATAAGAATTGAAGATGAAATATGAAGTGCTGATGAATTACATATTGCAAAGCTCACTTGTGATAGTAAATTCACCTCTCTTAACCGAATCATAGAGTATAAGCTATTGAGGCTGTAACCTCGTGGATCTGACATGCTTGACAAACTCCCACTAACAAGTGAGTGACCATTCTGGCCTCCACCTGCCACACTTGTTCCTACATTGATTGTACCAGATTTCAGATCATAGCCCAAAAACATATCTCCTGATTGTACCAGATTTCAGATCATAGCCCAAAAACATATCTCCTTATATACAACTGCAATAATTGGCAGAACTGTTTGATATATTGTAATTTGCAGGTATTGAACACTTCAATGTATAGAACTTGCAGGTACTAAACACTAAGGCAAGTTCGAATATAAACAGAACATATTTTTGGGCCAAAGTTTATAATATCGAGGCTGTGTCTCAGGTGGCTCCAGAAAGGATGCACGGGATACATAGAACAACGATGTACAGTGTGCTAGTTAAATGCCCCCAGGCCTTTCTCATCAATCATTGCTGCCGTTCAAAGGTAGATATCATTATATTCCTAGTATGTGCGCAGACGAAGTTACAAAACTTTGACCAACAATGCCCAGAACATATTAATCGGTAGATTTTTCATATAAAAATACAAACATGTCATTATATTATTACGTAATTTATAACTAGGTAAAGTAATGGGCAGCAGTGTGTATTGGGTAATGATCAATGGTGTGTACTGGAGACTGGGTGCACTTGAATTACTACCTCATGTAGCATAGCTACACAACATTCATCTAGCCCGTTTAAGATGGCCCATAGAAGCAAGGCTCACTGTTCAGTTGCATGAAGGCTAAAGTGAAGAATATACTCTCTTTTTTTTGGGGGGGGGGGGGGGGGGGGGGGGAACAAATATAGAATATACTTTGAAAAGTAACTAATCAAACTTCCTCGGCAACAAAATTATCTATAGGTAGATGGGACGAAAGGGGGTGGTGCGTTCACAGCAATGACGCTCTAACACATGCCCTGATGGATAGTGGTCAAGACAAAGAAGCAGTCCGGATGATCACAACTCCACTAATCCAATACTACTGTTTCCATGGTTGCTCATCTACCCATGCGGGAGACTTTTTTTTCAAAAGGGCTTGTATTAATTACAATTAGGCAAAAGTTGCAGGCTATATTGCCACCAAAGCTATATATTTTTTACCAAATGACCAATCTCGCTTGGAAAGACTAGGATTCCCTTGCCTTGGATCCAAACATACTCTGTGTTGAAATCTGAAATGACAAGTAAAAGATAATGGAGGTAGTATTCAGAAATATGATAGTTTACATCTTATATGGGCAATCCAATCTCATCACTTAGCAAGAAGGATGAGTCGAAGTTCCCAACCGAAGGGTATTCACATCATGTGGCTTCCCAGTGAGTAAATGTTTCTCCACAAATAGATTTATAAACGAAAGGCATACAGGTGGGTCGATTTGGTCATATCATACTGTATTTAAACTTCAGATCATCAGAAGATTTTTCTTTTGTCTTTGTATCGTATGAATTGCCAAGCAGGATTCAAATTGCCTGCGTTAACCTGTCGAAACAGCTAGGATTAAGGACAGGTTATACCAGCCAGGTGCAGCAGTGACTCGTTAAATTCGTGTTAAACCACTATGGGGCTAACCATGGGCAAGTTTGGGCGATTTGCACTTCTGAATATCACGTCTCAACAAGCAACTGGTTATTTTCTTCTAAACAGGAAGTGAACAGATGGTATTATGAATACACTGATGCAGCAGTGCATGGCGATTAGCCAATCACATATATGTCCAGTTCTTACAGGTTGGGCCATGTGATCTAGGAGTTAATTCATTGGTGCCCCGGCTGCTCAACGCCTGGCCTGGAGCTCGTTTGGTTGCATCCTGGAGAAGCCTGGGTAAGCCTGACCTGGATCAACCGGCACCTTGGTTAGCCTGAACCAGGTCTTCCCAGTTCAGGCCACTAGGCCAGGTTTCAGCTGGAAGATGATGATCCATGACCCCGAATCCGCCAGCACCAACCATAACCAGCCAGGAAATGGGAACTTAAACCTCTTAGACATATTACTAGCAAATGAACAGTGCTTAGTTATTCATATATTATATAACTGGTTCAAATATGAAATCAAATGAGCTATAAGGAAAGCATGACCCAAATGCAACATCATATGAATTCAGTGCAACCCAGATTGACATCGTGCTTGCACAGAAGTTACAATGATAAAAATCTCCAAAGCAGAGAAATGCAGATCAAGCATATGACTTGTATAATTACAGCTACACTGGTTTACCTGCATCTGTATCAGGCTGAAATCCCTGGTCAGCAGAAACACAAGACAGAAAATGAAGTTGGGTAAAATTGTTAATATCATGTTATAACACATCTAGAAAACAAATTTTGAAACAGTAATAAGATACTATTTGAGATCTGATAACCTTCTCAGCTGTTGCTCCTCTGGAAGTATCTCTTGCAAAAACAGCACGTGACTTTTGACCTCTTTCAGATTTGAGCTGTACATTGTTCTCAGTAGAAGATTTTAGCTGCGCCTCAGAACTTATACCAACACCATCCTGCAATAAGTGAAGTGGAAAAAAGATGTAACACCTCCCCTCGAGTCTAAACAAAATCAAATGAGCTTAGCAACTAAAATGTTGATGTATGTCAAGTACCATCTTCTAGTAATCTGCAATTAGATGACATGTATAAAACTCACAAGTTGATTCTTTGTAAATTCGCTAAACCTTGTGGCTCAGATTGATTTATACCCGGCTTATGTTTACTAGCAATTGTACATGTCAAATGCATGTTTCTCGGAATATATATTGCATACACATAGAAAGTATAAACTAACAATACGAGGACAGACATATTTAAGATATAAGTGTACTCACTACCAAATTATTTCTTATCTTACAAACTACTCGAACGAAAAATATTACGCATTAGGCATGACCAACTATCTAGACCAACATCTAGATCTGTATTTTCTTGTCGCCTTGACGTCTGTTCGCCCCAGTCGAAGATAGATCAGAATTTGGTCCTGGGGCTTCTGTTATTTCTTAATTTTATTAGTTGTGTCAACAATTATAACTAATCATGTAGTAATTCAAACAAAATCAAATTACTTATATTATTGTGACAATAGTTGTAGTTGACTCTGCTAATACAAGAAAAACTCAACACTGAAAATTCATGTTTTCACTCTTTTTCTAGTGAAGTGAATTCCGCGAGCATGCTGACAGTATGTAATCTGTCAATACGATTTTGACATAGAATTATTCAAGTTAGGAACAATTTGTGTATGAACACAACTTCCATCCACATTGATTCCAGAGCCATCATGCAAGTTGACCTACTCCTTTCAATTAATTGTTTTCTTCAAAAGGAGCGGTTGCGGGTGTCGTTTACTATTGAATTCTTAGTGACGTTAAAAAATTGATTAGTCAAACTAAAGAGAATAAAACTACTCCGCGGATAGCAGTAGCAGAGCAGTCGAATGCAAAGGTTCATTGTTGCAAAGGTACATCCCAGTCATCCACATTGGACTTCTCCTTTACGTTATTCAGGAATAGATACAAAATTTGAGGTGGAAAAGATGTTACCTTATGAACCGATAGTGAAGTTGGTCCTCTCGAAGATAGACCTTCGTGCTTAGCAAGTTCAACAACCTTGCTGCCTCCAACAAAGCTTGAATGTGAGGTATTTATGTAATCCATCTGTAGAAATATTTGTATAATTGCATATAAGAAAATAAACACAAAAGACAAAAAAATGGAGCTACGTGCACAAGCGAATAACAAATCAAGACACTCATTAGCATGTATCTGCAACCCCAGTGCCAAGTACCAATCCACAAAGTTCAAAAAAAAGAAGGTTCTTCATTGGAATAGATAACCGGACATGTAACTACCATAACTGAAACCAGAATAGAACATGGGAAAACATGAATTAGATTGTGAAAAAACTAAATACAATTACAACTGAGATAGATTGTCACAATGCTGAGCTCATAATAACCTAACTTGTTCAACAGTATTTAAACATAACTGGTAATAAGTGCATAAATAACCAACTTTTGTTAGGATACTCAAGACTGTATCCTTGCATTAATACCGGGGGACACGAGTACAGTGGGACCCTTAAACCAGAGTGACAGGTTATAGCAGCCACATTGTTAAAAACCAGCTTCTTTGCAAAGCATATCCAATAGTGTAAGATGAAAGCAACCAATTGTTTAATGGTTGGTTACTTTAGTTGCAGGATACTGTGGATAGTAAACACCCCGAAAATTAAACTTTATTATTGGAGAAATCCAATGGTTACCACCAATTGGCAAATAAGAACTCAGAATATAAACACTTACCTCCATTTCAATAATATGAGTTATCATTGTCTCCGCAGGTCGAAGACCATCTCTCAAGAAATTGCTAACTGATTCACCCATCCGTCTTTTAAGAATTGGGTATTTCTGCAGCTCACTAGTTAAGCAACCATGGCTAATCTGCATTATTCAGGATACCTTATAACTAACGTAATTAGAGGTTGATAGGAACAACATAGTTACGAGTGCATACTTTGACTAACTCGTCATAGATAAATTTGGCACACTGAAGACTTGGATCAAGCAAACGGTCTATCTGCTTTCGCACAAGAATCTCAAAAGGCACCTACAATTTATAATAGGAAAAAAAAAACATACTTCTGAGCATGGAGAAGTCCGGTAAGAAGACATTAACTGGAATAACAAAAATTTAACAAGAAAGGATTGCATCATCCAGAGAAAAGGTAAACCTCTGGCAGAAACATAGCACCCTTTGGACCGTCAGAGTTCTGTATGCTCGTGCGGATATCTTCATCGCTTATATTCTTGCAAGGGTCAATTTCCTTCATATAGAGTAAGTAACTAAGAAATGTGAAACAATAGATTTATGACACACAAAAAAGGAAATATGTGAACCACAAGATGAAACAGGTGAAAATTATGACACATACTGTTGCTAAAATGATGGGAATTTAAAATGTAGTTTGTAATGCCATATAGCTATATACGATGATAGAGTAACACTAGCACGAGGTAATTGTTTCTGCCCAGAAATTAAAATGATCTGCAGGAAGATATACTAGTTTATTACAGTGCACAACTTTTTCCCCTACAGCATGTTGATATAGGGGACACAACAATTAAGGCAGAAAAATACTATAATGTGACTATGGAGAGCAGAACCCTTCCTGAAAGGGCGGATCTCAAGAAAATTCTCTGGTAAGGCATACTAAACTATCCCAAGAAATTCCCGAAAAGGAGAGGTCATCACCAAAGAACCAGCCATTTCACAAAATGCAAAATCAGTCTACATACAAAATAACTAAGGAAAAATTACCACAATAACTTAATCTAGAAAATGGTAGAAGTTGCTGTTCGCTGTGAATTTGTATTCATTTTTTATTTTTTGCCACTGTGTAGGTCAGTTTATGACATGAAGTTTATGTCAAAGTATCACTTCCCACATTTCTGCTCTCATAGCACCCACTAAAACCACTTAGCTCGTGTAGTATTGTGAACAACATGGAGCTCAACTGACAAGAAGCGGCAGCAAAGCGCTAAGGAGGCAAAATGGAACCTCCATCGCCAGGACCTGTTCTGCTCACTGCCAACCGCCCGCATCACTATTACACTGAAGCATCAACTGCTGCACCATGTTCCCAGCTGTGTCGCCCTGCCATGCTGCCCATTAAGCCCAACTGTGTATCTAGTGGGTTTGCAGCAGCAAGGGCTTTCAGTTGTGACTTAGATTGAGATTTTAAGCATGCGCTAACTCTAACTGATGCATGCAGTCATTTTCTCAGCGGCTGGCTGATGCATTATCAAGTCCAGGACCAGGAGTAACATATGCATGTGCTTTAGGAGTAGAAAGAGACACTTGCTTGTTTTTAATGAAGCAAAGGGGTATATTTGGCGGAGTGCTAGATGAAGCATAATTCTGTAACTAGTGAGTAGTATTGTTGCAAACTAGTCCCAGGGAGCACTATTCTCATTATATGCAAATTTAATTCTCATATTAACACACAGTGAATTGTAATAACTTGGATACATGTCTGCTGTGTAAATATGTCAAGCTATTGCTTTTGCAAACCTCCAAGCTTTTGACAAAAATTGACTGAAAAATGTAGTGAATTCTTGCTCCACCAGAAAGCTGATCTGTTGACACTTTATTTTTTCCCTCCACCATCGAAGAAAAAGCTGAAAACATGAAGATATTATTAACATTAGAAAAAGAATGGCATTGGGAAAATCAAACACTTCACAAAATAAGTTCTTAATATTCTGACATCTAAATTGTCATGTAACTAAAAGAGTTCCACAATGGTAAAAATAAACAAGCAAATGCTTTCTAGACAGTTAAGATAATTTAAAGATATAAGTACTTTTTCTGAGTTTTGAATTAATTATTGAATGGAACTGGACTACAAAGGATTGTTGATTGAGTCACCATAACAGCAATAGTTCTTAAAAATAGCAACAAAACAAAAATTAGTAAGTTAAGGTTTTACAATGAATGGAACATATCATTCTTCCTTACCTTCACAATATTTTCCCAATATGTTCAATAGTTTGACTCCCTGACCAGCCTGCATATCGAAGACCAGAAAGGCAGGGTTGAAAAGTAAAAGAAAATGACACTAGAAACAAACTAACATGTGCGTGAAACAAGAGAAGACCAGGTAAATATATGGTTACTAAGAAAAACAACATGCATAAGGGAGTCAGGTGTGATGCGTCATGTATGTAGTTCAACAGAGCATGACATATGATAATTGTAATAACTAATAAGTGATTCTCATGCCAATGCATATAAGATGTAGCAAACTCTAAACTATGCACAGTTAAGGCATCCCAGCAATAAATGACAATTCCATCATAAAGCAGGTATTCACAATTTATACTTATGTAATATCAGTGTAATTACCGTCGATTCTGCCGTATCACCATATGCAGCATGTTCCTTGGCAACTGCTACCAACTGAGCATTTATTCGAGATTTCAAACCTGGAAGCATATCTGTGATGTGCTTTAGTAGAATCTGCAAATAAGAGCCAAGAGTTGCAATGATGAGGTGCACAGATAGAATCATTAGATGTATTAATATCACTTATGGAAGCATCATAGACAGTGTCTATGGATAAATGAAGGTGCCCATAGATAGTGCATCAATACATACGGCAAAGGCTTGACCTTTTTCAGCAAGGCGTTCATTAGTTACTATTCAAGAAGTATTATATTTCATCCACTTAAAAGTTTTGTTAACCAACCAACTTTTATCAAGTTAATCTCTCAGTTACATGCTAAAACTAGAGGTTTCAACTTAAACATGAAAAATCATTCATTGACCCACTATCTTGCAGTAAATTGAGAATGATTCATCCTAGATCAGATTAGTGTCAAAAAAACATTTCTCCTGGAGCCTGAGTATGTTGATGTTTGTTCAGGATATTATTGGTAAATGAAGTACAAAGAGACTAACAACATAAGCAACATAAGCAATACAGGGGCAAGAAAAGTACAACAAATATTTAACAGCAATGTGTCAATACCATATTTAACTTCTTGGCCAATTGAGGAACACCACAACATTGTGAAAGACCATGATAAGCCTGTTAAAAGAAAAGAAAATAAATAGAATCAGACACGGCTTCTAAGAAAATATGCCTAGTCACAATGGATAGTACTGCTGCAAGAAAATTCACAGGTTCCAGGCATACAGGTAGAGTCGAGAAAAACTTCTCCTCAAAGGCAAGTGCATCTTTGATGCTTCGGTTAAAGTTGATGTCCTGTAGGAATCATCCACTTGTGTTAGATTAGAAGTTAGAACAAATAACTTTATCAATTTAGGCAGTAGCATTATCATTAACTGCTAAGATCCAAGTTTAAATAACCAATTGAATTCACTACCAACACATATAAAAAACTAAGAAGTTTAGAAATATAACAGCACAGCACATGAGTTTCTTGTCGTGTTTTTATGTGTGTGTGTGTGTGTGTGTGTGTGTGTGAGAGAGAGAGAGAGAGAGAGAGAGCAGCCAGAACATGAAATTCAAAATGACAAACAAAATTATCAGGGTTTGTGGTTTTGCCTCGGAATATACCTCTTGGCTGCGATTCACAATACCTACATAACCAAGCTTGAGGGGGATTACATTTCCCAGTAAAAAGTTACGAGCATCAGTACCCCTGTCCATGATGTCCAACTAAGGCCATTGAAAAACAAATCAAAATTGTCATCACAGAGTAAGGTAACAACTTTGCAGTATTAATTTTGTGCACACATTAATACCTTGGTGATAACACCAATTGTACGAGATCCTGCCAGAAAGACAGCAAACAGTTAAGTTTACACTTCTTAGCTACAAGGAACTTCATAATAAATTCTTCCATAGAGTTGCTTAAGTACCATCAGGATCACCAAGCCGTGCCAGTTGAAGAGCATCAGAATTAGCTAAATCTGCATTTGCGGGTGAGACGGCCAAGATAATGCAGCTTGGATGCTTAATGTATTGCATGATCATTGTTCTTATTCTTGACTCAATATCACTAGGCTGATCTCCGACCGGAACCCTTGTAATTCCAGGGAGGTCAACCAAGGTGATGTCAATTACATTTGGTGAGAAGATTTTCAGACGAATCTGTTTGTCAGAGACACCTTTGTTACCTCCAGCTTCTTTGTCCGTTTCCGACTGAAAGCAGGCAATATATTTCTCTCGTGAGAACATTATGAAGGCATGCAATTAATAAATAATACAGTTTCAAATATTACTTGAGAGGTGCTACAAATAGAAAGAGTGGAATAAGATGAATAGAGGGAAAAAATCAGCGTCTCGCAAGACTAAGATAAATAAAACAGAAGGAACAAAGTTAAATATTCAGGACTTACATGTTTACTAATACAATGAAAACATAAGTTAGACAAAAAAAAATAGACATATAGACAAATACTGCCTCCATTCCAAAATACATTATGTTCGTCCTAGAAAGCCTGCAGTCAAACTTCTCTACCTTTGACCATGTGTGTGTGTGGGGGGGGGGGGGCATACTATCACATGAGAAAGCAATTACAAACTCTCCGGAGTGTTCCATTAAGGCAACCTTTCTGAATCTAAGTATATTTATCGTGTATGATCCTCCCGCATGTTAGTGTCCAACTGGCTTCGGCATTTGAGCAAGGCTAACAAGCACCAATAGGCTAATAAGCGGATATACTGGGGATGCATGATAATATTCAGATTACTTGCATCTTGCAGAGTGATGCCATGCTATAGAAAAAAGAACAGAACTATCTTCGAACTTTGTCCTGATGATGATTGTGCCACCATAAAGAAATAATTGTGCGCACAAGACTGACTGGAAGATCCATAGTAATGTTAAAAGTGCATGATTCACAATATCTGCTGCAAAGTTTAAGCAACAGTTATTTTCGACAAGAAGAACTAGTGTGAAGATGGACATTAACTGATAAAATTCTAGCCAGTAATATCGGCGGATGCTAGTGCAGAAGTAACACAGCATGTCAGCACAATTGTTGCTCCGTCCGCAAACTACAAAAACTGCAAATTATGTATAGTTGTAGTGGTACTCTTACGAACTACAATCCTTTATTTAAGTCATGGAATCAGCAAAACAAAAATGCCTATAGAGTACAAGAAGCAAACAAGCAAAGCTACAGCCGTCACCAAGGCTGACGCACAATTTTTGGGTATCCAGCATTACAGCAAACATATTGCATACATTCGGAAAACAAGCAAAGCTACATCAATCCGTGAGACCGAGGCACTCGTTTCAAGCCCCAGCGACAGCAAACATGTCACCCGCACGCAGCAAAGCAAAGCTGCAGCAATTGCAGAAAAACTGACCTGGATCTCGCGCTTGATGTGTTCGAAATCGTCGAATCGGCGGCCGGGGGCGTGGAGGAACTCGCCCCACTCCTCGGGGGCCGAGTGGCGCACGAGCTGGAGCACGAGGGGGCGGCGCGTGCAGATTTCGGGGCCCCTCGGGAGGAAGTCGCGGCCGACGAGCGCCTCCAGCACACTCGACTTGCCGCTGCTCTGCCCGCCGATCGCCGCAACCTGTGGCAGCTCCACGCCGGCGGCGGCGTCACCGTCCAGCCGCGCCATGATGTCTTGCAGCCTATTGACGAGCGGGATCACGGCTTGCCCCACTGTCGACGGTTGCGCCGCCGCCGCAGCAGCAGCCGCTGCCGAGTCAGCCATCGCGGCCGACAGTGTTGGGTTTTGGGAGACTAGAGGGAACGCTTTGGGGCTCTTTTCCTCTCCTTTTCTTCGCTGGGGTTTTGTGGATGTGCGGATTGTGTGAGATACCAGCAGCATCAAAACAGAACGAAAATTTACAAAATGGAAACGAAAACGAAAGTTTACAAAGTTTCCCATACTCCCGTCAAAAAAAAACAAAGTTTCTCATACAAGCGAAAACAAAACAGCATTTTTTTATGAAATTTATGTAAAAAAGGAATTTCCATCTGTATATGTATAGGGAAACTCTTCTAATCACCCGGCGGATCACATCGTTTCGTCTGTGCCAGGGCCGTATGGTTTTATCGATCTATTTGGGAAATTGTATGGAGGAAATCATGATCTAGCTCGGATCTGAGATGTATTGTTGCTATAAGAGGAGTTGTATTGTCTAGGGTTCTAACCCATAGTTGGCAATTGTGGAAATCAACATGAACTTTCCGGCCACGGCCCGGCTGGTTATAAACAAAGTAATGACAATTAGTGGTAAAGAAAGTGAAGCGCTACAGTGAAAACGGTAAATCGGAAGGTGGAGACACGTTGTAGACGCAGGAGCCATCGTCGTCGTTCGTTGTTGCTGAAGCGATATTATCTAAAACGTTGAATCTCTTTTAGTGAAGGCTGAAAGTGTTAACTGAACCACCAACAGTCAGTCCTGACATTGCCCCCTTGTAAGATTCAACGTGTCCTCACGGTGCTTGTGCTGCATTTACACCAAGCTTGGGTTGTCACTTTGAAAAACTCCGGAAAAGTATACTTAATGAAATCGGCATCCTCCGAGGTGGCCTCCTTAGAAGAAATTTTTTGCCATTGTATCAACCACTGTACCACCGGCATGTTATGCCTGGGAACTTGTTTGACCTGAAGAACCTCTGTTGGGCCAGTCTTGATAGTACCATGGACTAGGTATGGATTTTGGACCAATGTGCTTTTCAACTGACTAACATGGAATACTAGATGAATTTTCACATGCTCAGGAAATTGAAGTTTGTAAGCAGACTTGCCAATCTTCTGCACAATGAGAAATGGTCCATAATATTTATGTTGCAATTTCAAGGCGCCTCTAAAACCATAAGCTGCTAGTCTGTAGGGAGCCATTTTTAGATATACCATATCTCCCACCTCAAAAACTCTCTATACTTTTTTAAGATCTGCATAATTTTTCATTCTGTTCTGGGCTTGCAGTAAGTTGGTTTTTAGTTGCTCCAGCATCTGTTGCTTAGCAGACAGAAAGTTGTGAGCTTCTTTCTCCTAGGGTCCAGGTATGGCTAGTTTAGAAATCATTGGAGGGGAAAAGCCATAAAGAGCTTGAAAGGGGGGCATTTTGATAGCAGTGTGGTATGTGGTATTATACCAATATTCAGCGAGAGATATCCAAGAGCACCACTTTAGGTTTTGTATTTGCCATGCATCTTAGATAAGTCTCAACACACTAATTAACTCGTCCTGTTTGGCCATCAGATTGAGGGTGGTATGATGTACTGTACCTTAACTCATTTTTCCAAGCATAAAAAATATCCTTCCACAATTTGCTGGTAAATATTATGTCTCTGCCTGATATGATCAGTTTGGATGGTCCATGTAACCTAGCAGCGTGTTTGTTTGGAGGGAGTTGCCGATGGGGAATGGGAGTTTAAGGTCTATGGAAGTTAAGTTCCTTTGATTGGCTCAGGTACATGGGAGTTAGGATGGGAAGAGGAAGGGGAATTAAGAGATCCAACTCCCTTGAATCTCTTCCCTGGGAGGACCAGGTAATTAAGCGTGGTAGTGGGAATTGACGTAAAAAGAAAAAATGTTTGCTCACGTCTTGTTGTTTAATGGCTGATGAAGCGCTCATTTTTCTTATCCAAACTCCCGTACCGTCAACAATTCTCAGGCCTGTAACTACCTACAGAATTCCCATCGATTATTACTACCACACACCAAACATGGGAATGGGACTAATAATCTACTTCCCAAGTCTAATTTCTTCAAAAACTCCCCCTCGTAAACTCCCATGCCCAATACCTCAAGCTGCCAAACATGTTATAGGTATATTATCCAGAAATGCTTGTGCCACACTAAGGACAGTATATGGGTGGGATAGTGGAACAAAATGGGCATATTTTGTATATCTATCCACCACTAACAGTATCACTTCTTTGCCATTTGAATTTGGGAGGCCTTCTATGAAATCCATAGAGATATGTTGCCATGCCATGTCAGTTATAGGGAGGGGATCTAACAAACCAGGTTGAAGACAATTTTCATGCTTTGCTCTCTGGCAGATAGGGCAAGCAGCAATGAAAGTTTCCACTTCTTTCTTTAATCCTGGCCAGTAAAATAAGTTCTTAATTCTCTGGTATGTTGCTCTTGTTCTAGAATGACCCCCAATAGGTGAACTATGCAATGCAACCAGCAATATAGTTCTGAGAGCAGGAACATTTCCTACTAAAATTCTTCCTTTATATCTGATGATACCAGTTGTTAATTGGTGGTCTGAAGTAGTGTGAGAAGGATGCAACAGTAATTGTGCTGACAATTGTTTGGCCACTGGATCTTGCTGATAGCTTTGTACTAATTCTTTTGCCCAAACAGGTGTGACATCTGACATTGTCATGCAAGCTGGTAGGGCTCTGGAAAGAACATCTACCACTTTATTAAGAACACCTTTTTGTACTGAATTTGGAGGTTAAACTCCAGCAATTTCATCATTAACTTATGTTGCACTCCCTCTGTGATTTTCTGGTCTATAATAAACTTGAGTGACTGTTGATTTGTTTTGATCAACAACTCTTTGTCTAGTAGATAGTGCCTCCATCTTTTCAGGGCTTCCAATATAGCTAGGGTTTCTTTCTCATAAGTTGACACAGCAACATTTCTAGGGCATAGGGCAGAACTATAAAATACTATAGGCCATCCTTGTTGCATTAAAACCACTCCAATTCCTTTGCCTGAAGCATCGGTTTCCAATACAAAAGGTTGGGGAAAATCTGTAAGTGCCAATACTGGAGCAGTAATTAAGGCGTGTTGTAGCTATGCAAATGTTGTGTCATGAGCAGTTGTCCAAGCAAACTCTCCTTTCTTCAGAAGATCGTGTAGGGGTCTACAAATAACACCATATCCCTTAATAAATCTTATGTAGTACCCTGCCAATCGCAGAAAACTCCTTAGTTTCATAACATTGTCTGGTGTTGGCCACTCAACAATAGCTTGTATCTTCTTGAGGTCATTGCTACTCCTGCTGTAAAAATAACATGACCAAGATATTCTACTTGTTGTACAACAAAGACACATTTCTTTTAATATATGTTGAACTGTTTGGAGGTGCTTCATATGCTCCTTGAGTGTCTTGCTATAAATCAAGATATTATCAAAAAAGACTAACAAAAACTTCCTCAGATAAGCTCCAAAAATGTTGTTCATCACTACTTGAGAAGTTCCTGGAGCATTAGAAAGGCCAAAAGGCATTACCAAATATTCAAAATGGCCAATAAATGTTCCGAAAGCTGTTTTATGAACATCATCAAGATGCATTCTGATTTGGTGATAACCAACCCTTAAGTCAATTTTGGAGAAATACTTTGCTCCATGTAGCTCATCTAACACATCTTCTATTACTGGTATTGGAAATTTGTTTGGCTGTTGCATTTTTCCTGAAATCAGTACAAAGTCTCGTAGATCCATCATTTTTCTTTACTAGAATGACAGGAGCTGCATATGGACTTTGCCTATGTCGGATGAAATGAGCTGCCAGTAGTTTCTTAATTTTTTTTTGACTGGGCAGTAGTTTCTTAATTTGCTCTTCCATTTCTTGTTTTTGGTGTTGAGGAACTCTGTAGGGCCTAGCATGAGGTGGGTCTATTCCAGGTTTTAAAGGAATGGTGTGATCACATGCTCTGTGACACTACTGGAATAAGAGAATTTGTCGTCAGCTTATTATTTGCCGACAGCAAGCTGATGACAAAGAAGGTATCTGCCGTCAGCTCACGAAAAGCTGACGACAAAGATGCAGTTTGCCGTCAGCCAGTTCTTTGTCGTCAGCTGGCTGACGGCAAACAAAAATCTACCTAACGGCGCTAACGCCCCTGCCCCCACCCTAACCCTGTCTCCCACCCCTCCTCTCTATCTGTCTCCCACCCCCTTCTCTCTCTCCCCGACCGCACCCCGCCGCCGCCCCCGACCCCACGCCGCCCTGGCCCGCCGCCACTGACGCCCCGCCGCTCCTGCATGATGCCCCGGCCCGCCGCCCGGTGTCCCACGCACCCCCCCCCCGACGCCCCGCCGCTCTTGCACGCCGCCGGCCATCCAAGTAAAATTTTAAACAAACACATATTTTCTCATTGCATTTTCATTCAACATATATAGAGATATTTTACATAGTCCAACATAATTTAAACGAAATTAAAACTTAGAACGACATTAATCGTCGTCGCTAGCCGCTAGGTCGATCATGACGGCGCATTCGCCGTCACCGCCGTCGTCGCTGCTGCTGTCCATGGGGGCGACGTCATCCCAGTCGACGGGGCCATCGTCCTCCTACTGCTCCATCGCCGTCGGCGCCGCCTCCTCGTTCTCCGCCGGCACCATCGCGGCCTCCTCTGCCGCCATGGCCGCGGCGGCTTCGATTGCGGCCGCTACCTCGGCGGCCTCCCTCGTAGCCGCAGCCACCGCCACCGCCGCTGCTTCTGATGACCATAGGGCGACGTGCCAACCCGGAGTGTTGTCCGGATCGCCGTCTTTGCGGAGGACCACTTGTTCCGGCGGCAGCTCCACGGCGGGGGGAATGGCCGGTGCGCGTGCGGGCACAGCCACCGGGGGTGCTGGCTGGTGGTCGGCAGCTCCACGACGGCGCTCCCGCGGGGTCGGGCCATGCGCCGGTGCCGGGGCGCGAAGGCGGCCGCTCTCGCCAGTGAGGTCTGGGGTGACGCCGGCCGCCGCCGGCCGGAAGGCGGCGATAACCTCGTCGTAGACCTTGCTGTTGGGTAACGTAGCAGAAATTCAAAATTTTCTACGCATCACCAAGATCAATCTATGGAGTAATCTAGCAACGAGGGGAAGGGGAGTGCATCTACATACCCTTGTAGATCGCGAGCGGAAGCGTTCAAGAGAACGGGGTTGATGGAGTCGTACTCGTCGTGATCCAAATCACCGATGATCCTAGCGTCGAACGGACGGCACCTCCGCGTTCAACACACATACGGAGCAGCGACGTCTCCTCCTTCTTGATCCAGCAAGGGGGAAGGAGAGGTTAATGGAGATCCAGCAGCACAACGGCGTGGTGGTGGAAGTAGCGAGATTCCAACAGGGCTTCGCCAAGCGCTGCGGGAGGAGGGAGATGTGTCACGGGAGGGAGAGGGAGGCGCCAGGGCTTAGATATTGCTGCCCTCCCTCCCCCCCACTATATATAGGGCCAAGGGAGAGGGGGGCGCAGCCTTGGCCCTTCCTCCAAGGAAGGGTGCGGCCAGGAAGGAGTCCATCCTCCCCAAGGCACCTCGGAGGTGCCTTCCCCCTTTAGGACTCTCCCTTTATCTTATCTCTTGGCGCATGGGCCTCTTGGGGCTGGTTCCCTTGGCCCATATAGGCCAAGGCGCACACCCCACAGCCCATGTGCCCCCCGGGGCAGGTGGACCCCTTGGTGGACCCCCGGACCCCTTTCGGCACTCCCGGTACAATACCGATAATGCGCGAAACTTTTCCGGCGACCAAAACAAGACTTCCCATATATAAATCTTTACCTCCGGACCATTCCGGAACTCCTCGTGACGTCCGGGGTCTCATCCGGGACTCCGAACAACTTTCGGGTTACCGCATACTAATATCTCTACAACCCTAGCGTCACCGAACCTTAAGTGTGTAGACCCTACGGGTTCGGGAGACACGCAAACATGACCGAGACGACTCTCCGGTCAATAACCAACAGCTGGATCTGGATACCCATTTTGGCTCCCACATTCTCCTCGATGATCTCATCGGATGAACCACGATGTCGAGGATTCAATCAATCCCGTATACAATTCCCTTTGTCTATCGGTATGTTACTTGCCCGAGATTCGATCGTCGGTATCCCGATACCTTGTTCAATCTCGTTACCGGCAAGTCTCTTTACTCGTTCCGTAACACATCATCCCGTGATCAACTCCTTGGTCACATTGTGCACATTATGATGATGTCCTACCGAGTGGGCCCAGAGATACCTCTCCGTTTACACGGAGTGACAAATCCCAGTCTCGATTCGTGCCAACCCAACAGACACTTTTGGAGATACCTGTAGTGCACCTTTATAGCCACCCAGTTACGTTGTGACGTTTGGTACACCCAAAGCATTCCTACGGTATCCGGGAGTTGCACAATCTCATGGTCTAAGGAAATGATACTTGACATTAGAAAAGCTCTTAGCAAACGAACTACACGATCTTGTGCTAGGCTTAGGATTGGGTCTTGTCCATCACATCATTCTCCTAATGATGTGATCCCGTTATCAACGACATCCGATGTCCATGGTCAGGAAACCGTAACCATCTATTGATCAACGAGCTAGTCAACTAGAGGCTTACTAGGGACATGGTGTTGTCTATGTATCCACACATGTATCTGAGTTTCCTATCAATACAATTCTAGCATGGATAATAAACGATTATCATGAACAAGGAAATATAATAATAACCAATTTATTATTGCCTCTAGGGCATATTTCCAACACTTGCCTTTCCAGAAGGCATGACGGCCTAGGATGTTGTGGCAGCCGCCGATGTGGGTCCAGAGCTCCTCCGCCGTCGCGCCAGGGCCAAGCGTCGGACAGTCGTCGGCGCTGATCTTCCACTGTCAGGGAAGACGGCAGCCCAGCGACACGAGGAGGCCGTACCGGCACAGCTCCGCTGTCTCCGGATTGCCGAGGCTGGACGACCAGGCGCTCGGGGCGTCGTCATCACCGCCGGCGTTGCTGCTCCCGCGGTGGTACGACATCGCTGGCGTTGCGTTGGTTTTCTCGTTGGTGACAGGATGTTGGGTGTGAGGTCGGGTGTGGCGGGGTGGCGCCGGGGTGGGGTCTTATAGCCGTCCGGGCGACGGGAGGTGGGGCGGTCGGGCCGGCGGCCGGCATTACTGCTCATTAATGTCAGCGCCTCGGGACGGGGCGCGATGACGGGACGGGGCGGCGAGGTGGAAGGCGAGGCGGCCGTCGACGGGACGGGGCGTCGGGTGGTGGCAGACGACGCACTTTGACCAGGCGACGCGCGGCGGTTTGACCGGACGACGTGGTTGGACGCCACACGTCACGCCGGGTACATGGGGGTGATGTGTCGAAGCACGTTATGTCGTCAGCTGGCAGACGACAAATCCTCCCGTGAGCCACCTAATGTGGCTAACGTCTCTTTTTTGCCGCCCAAACTCTTTGCCATCTGCCACCGACGGCAAAGGGCCTTTACCATTTGCTTTGAAGAAGCAAACGACAAAGAACCTATTTACCGTCACTCTCTTTGCCGGGCACATTTGCCGTTGGTGGCAGACGGCAAAGTGCTTTGCCGTCCACTTTTGGTGCCTTTGCCGTCTACCATGGCGGACGGCAAATAAGCTGATTCCTATAGTGTGAGGGGGCAGAGTAGAAGGTTCCTCAAACAAATTAGTGATACGTCTCCAACGTATCTATAATTTTTTATTATTCCATGCTATTATATTATCTGTTTTGGATGTTTTATATGCATTAATATGCTATTTTATATTATTTTTGGCACTAACTTATTAACCTAGAGCCCAGTGCCAGTTTCTATTTTTTCCTTGTTTTTGAGTTTTACAAAAAAGGAATATCAAATGGAGTCCAAACGGAATAAAACTTTCGCGATGATTTTTCTTGGACCATAAGACACCCACGTAACTTGGAGAGACGGACAGAAGATACCCGAGGAGGCCACAAGCCTCAGGGGCGCGCCCTGCGGGCTTGTGGGCCCCTCGGAGGTCCCCTAACCCTAATTCCAGCTCTATAAATTCCCAAAAATTCCCAAATGACTAGAAGCGTCCACCAAAATAATTCTCCACCCCCGTAACCTTCTGTACCCGTGAGATCCCATCTTGGGGCCTTTTACGGCACCCTGCCGGAGGGGGATTCAATCACGGAGGGCTTCTACATCAACTCTATTGCCCTTCCAATGAAGCGTGAGTAGTTTACCACAGACCTACGGGTCCATAACTAGTAGCTAGATGGCTTCTTCTCTCTCTTTGATCTTCAATACAATGTTCTCCTCGATGTTCTCGGAGATCTATCCGATGTAATATTCTTTTGCGGTGTGTTTGTTGAGAACCGATGAATTGTGGATTTATGGTCAGATTATCTATGAATATTATTTGAATCTTCTCTGAATTCTTATATTCATGATTTGATATCTTTGTACTTCAAATTATCGGTTTGGTTTGGCCAACTAGATTGGTTCTTCTTGCAATGGGAGAGGTGCTTAGTTTTGGGTTCAATATTGCGGTGTCCTCACCCAGTGACAAAGTAGGGGTAGCGAGGCATGTATTGTATTGTTGCCATCAAGGGAAAAAAGATGGAGTTTTCATCATATTGCTTGAGTTTATCCCTCTACATCATGTCATATTACTTAAGGCGTTACTCCGTTCTTATGAACTTAATACTCTAGATGCATGCTGGATAGCGATCGTTGTGTGGAGTAATAGTAGTAGATGCAGGCAGGAGTCGGTCTACTTGAGACGGACGTGATGCCTATATTCATAATCATTGCCTTGGATATCGTCATAACTTTGTGCTTTTCTATAAATTGCTCGACAATAATTTGTTCATCCACCGTATGCTTTCTTTCAAGAGAGAAGCCTCTAGTGAAACCTATGGCCCCCGGGTCTATTTTCCATCATATATTTTCATATCTGTAAACCAAAAAACACAAAAATACCTTGCTGCAATTTATTTACTTTTATTTTGTTTTACGTTTTAGTAATCTTTTCTATCTATCTCTATCAGATCCCATCCTTGCAAGTGACCGTGAAGGGATTGACAACCCCATTATCGTGTTGGGTGCAAGTGTTTGTTTGTTTGTTTGTGCAGGTGCATAGATTGGAGACTTGTGTGTACCTCCTACTGGATTGATACCTTGGTTCTCAAACTGAGGGAAATACTTATCTCTACTTTGCTGCATCAACCTTTCCTCTTCAAGGGAAAAACCAATGTAAGCTCAAGAAGTAGCAATCAGCATAATTCATCAATAATCTCTGTAGCTGATGTGGAGTTTGAAAACCTTCAGGAGCCTCTAAAGCAATATTGTGCATTTGTAACAGAAACCCCTTAGCTCCTTTTTCCAGTAACTTGGTAGTTGTTTTTGCTGGTACTTCCTTGATAGTTTCTGCGGTAGTGATAGTTTGCTTGCCCTGGATAGTGAAACCGAAGGTGTTTTCTGGCACATTAAATGCTACAGGACTGACTAGAGAGAACCAATCATATTCAAAAATTAGATCATAGTTGGGAAATGGTAAGACTCTAAAGTTATGAGATAACTTGAGTTTTGCAATTTGAAACTCACAGTTAGGTGCTACAGCTAAAGAAATAAGTCTGCTTCCACCAACCACAACAATAACTCTTGGTTTTATAGGTAACAGTTGACAGCTACATTTCACAGCAAAATCTTGGCTCATAAAAGTAGTACTTCTTGAATCCAGAAGGGTTACAAGTCTTTTTTCCATTTATGTGCACTATTATTGTTGGAGTTGGAATAGCTAGCCGATGTCCTACTGCATGGGTAGAAATAAACATAGCTTGTTTGCCTTCTTCAGTTAGTTCCTCTTGTTCTGGAGGAGATTGCTCTTCAGTATTGTCATTCTGCTCCATTGTCTCTTGTTGCATCCTATGAACATTTGGAATTAATTTGCATTATGCCCAGGCACCCACTTATCTCCACATCTCCAGCATTCTCTAGGCTTCTTAAATTTATGATTACTGACAAAAGTTGTCTCGGGTTGTTTAACAGGAAGTTGTTGCTGCTGTGGAGAAGAAGGAACTGGTTTAGTCTACACATTGTACTGTTGTTTCTGATAATAATTTGTATAAGAGAAACCATGTTTCTTTGTTGTTGGTAACATTGGGGATGGCATGGTTTTACATCCTTGGACAAACAGTAAGCATCAGTAAGTGTCTGTAGTCTATGAGGTCTAATTTGAAATTTGATACCCTCTCTAATCCCATTTACATAGCATCTGACAAACCATAATTCTCCAAACTCTGGATTTTCTTCTTGTACTTCTGCCATTAGATCTTCAAAGTTTTTTGTGTAAGCAGACACTGAATCATTGGATTGCTTCAGAGTGTTGAACTTCTCAGTTAAATCATAAGAACCTTGCTCTGAAAACCTTTTTACCACTTCAGCCCCAAATTCCTTCCAAGACAATTTCTTCTTCGACAATCCAGATCTTCTCAGCCATGTATCTGCTTCATAAATGATATACATTTGAGCTAAAGAAACTTTATATTCTTCAGGTGCAACAGACATTTGGAAAAACTTATTGCATTGTCTTATCTAGCCAACTAGGTCTTCTCCAGAAAATCTTGGAAAGTCTAGTTTGGGCCCTTTTGTGATGGATTTCATGAACCGTGCACTACAAAAAAAGACACATCCGTGACATCTTGGGCTGAACGAAAAAAATTATGTCATGCTTATGACACTTCTATGACGATAATTGTGACAAAACCCGGTATCATCATAGATGTGGTGGGCTCCTACTTCTATGACAAAAAATCATGACAGAAAATGGGCTTTTCGTCCTGGGCGGGCTGGAGACGCAGCTGCATGACATTCTTTGGGCCGTCCATGATGGAAAAAATCATGGTAGAAGCGAGGGCGAGGAAAATATCAGGGAGTTCCCGGTTACGGTGGGTGGTCAGGGCTGAGCGATGCACGGAGGTTTGCGCGTTTCTCTCGTGTACGCGCGTGTGTGCGAGGCGTTGGCTAACTAAACTCGAGCGATCGCATGTTACTGAACCCGACCGATCGATTCTTGGCTGTTAACTGAACCCGAGCGATTCCTTCGATGCTGCTACTAACTGAACTCGATCACCGCTACTGCTTACACTGAAGCCGATCGAGCCCCCATGCGAGACGTAGCTAGCCAGCCGGTGTTGGTTGCCTCTCGATGAACAGTGACTGTTTCTACTATGCACGCGGTACGTAGAACGAGTCGAGACGTGGTGAGTCGAGTCGGTTGGTTGGCTGTGGATGAACAGTTCCCGGTGGGGGTTGGATGAACAGGACCCCATGGTAGTAGGCCGTTGCCGCTGGATGAACAGGACCCTGAGGAGGCCACCGCACCCCAGCGGGTTGGGGGTGGATGAACAGGACCCCATAGAGGCTCTATGAACAACAGCCGGTGGAGGCTAGATGAACAGTAGCCGTGGATGAACAGTAGCCTGTGGAGGCTGGAGGAGGTCGATGGTGGATGAACAGTAGCCCATGGAGGCTGGAGGACGTCGATGGTGGATGAACAGTAGCCCGTGGAGGCTGGAGCGAGGCAGTAGACGGTGGATGAACATGACTCTGTTTTGACCGTAGGTGAAGGAAATATTCCCTAAAGGCAATAATAAAGTTGTTATTTTCTATTTCCTTATTCATGATAAAGGTTTATTATTCATGCTAGAATTGTATTGATCGGAAACCTTGATACATGTGTGAATACATAAACAAACACCGTGTCCCTAGTAAGCCTTTACTAGACTAGCTCATTGATCAAAGATGGTTAAGGTTTCCTAACCATTAACATGAGTTGTTATTTGATAATGGGATCACATCATTAGGAGAATGATGTGATGGACAAGACCCATCCCTTGGCTTAGCATAATGATCGTTTAGTTTGTTGCTATTGCTTTCTTCATGTCAAATACATATTCCTTCGACTATCAGATTATGCAACTCCCGGATACCAGAGGAATGCCTTGTGTGCTATCAAACGTCACAACGTAGCTGGGTGATTATAAAGATGCTCTACAGGTATCTCCAAAGGTGTTTGTTGAGTTGGCATAGATCGAGATTAGGATTTGTCACTCCGAGTATCGGAGAGGTATCTCTGGGCCCTCTCAATAATACACATCCTAAGCTTGCAAGCAAATGACTAAGGAGTTTAGTCACAAGGTGATGTATTATGGAACGAGTAAAGAGACTTGCCAGTAACGATATTGAACTAGGTATAAAGATACCAACGATCGAATCTCGGGCAAGTAACATACCGATAGACAAAGGGAATAACGTATGTTGTCATAACGGTTCGACCGATAAAGATCTTCATAGAATATGTAGGAGTCAATATGAGGATCTAGGTTCCGCTATTGGCTATTGACCAGAGAGGTGTCTCGGTCATGTCCACATAGTTCTCGAACCCGTAGGGTCCGCACGCTTGACGTTCGATGACGATATTATATTATATGAGTTATGTGATTTGGTAACCGAATGTTGTTCAGAGTCCCGGATGAGATCACGGACATGACAAGGAGTCTCGAAATGGTTGAGAGGTAAATATTGATATATATGACGATAGTATTCGGACACCAGAAGTGTTCCGGGGGGCACCGGGTACATATCGGGTCATTGGAAGGGGTTCCGGGCACCCCTGACAAAAGATATGGGCCTTATGGGCCAAGAGGGGAAACGCACCAGCCATAAGGGGCTGGTGCGCCCCCATATGGGCTGAACCAAAGGAGAAGGAAAGCAGGGAAGGGAGAAGGAAAGAGGGGAAGGGAGAAGGAAAGGGGGGATTCGGCCTCCCCCTTCCTTCCCTCCTCCCTCCTCTTTCCTCCCCCCTTCGATAAATAAGGAAGGGGGGCGCCAGCCTAGGAGGAACCCAAGTAGGATTCAGTCCTACTTGGGCCGCCTCCTGGCCTCTCCCCTCTCCCTCCCACCTATATATATGTGGGGGGCGCCCCTAGCACACACCAGACAACATTCTCTTAGCCGTGTGCGGCGCCCCCGTCCACCGTTTACTCTCTCGGTCATATTTTCGTAGTGCTTAGGCAAAGCCCTGCGGAGATCACTTCACCATCACTGGCACCACACCATCGTGCTGCCTGAACTCATCTACTACCTCGCTGTCTTGCTGGATCAAGAAGGCGGAGGACGTCACCGAGCTGAACGTGTGCAGAACGGGGAGGTGTCGTGCATTCGGTACTAGATCGGTTGGAGCATGAAGGTAGTTCGACTACATCATCCGCGTTGTGAAACGCTTCCGCTTATGGTCTATGAGGGTACGTATTCACACTCTCCCCCTCGTTGCTATGCATCTCCATGGATAGATCATTGCATGTGCGTAGAAATTTTTTGTTTTTCCATGCAACGATTCCCAACAGTGGCATCATGAGCCAGGTCTATGCGTAGATGATATGCACGAGTAGAACACAAAGAGTTGTGGGCGGTGATAGTCATACTGCTTACCACCAACGTCTTATTTTGATTCGGCGGTATTGTGGGATGAAGCGGCCCGGACCAACCTTACATGTCCACGCACATGAGACCGGTTCCACCGACAGACATGCAACTAGTTTTACATAAAGGTGGCTGGAGGGTGTCTATTTCCCCTACTTTAGTTGAATCGAATTTGACTGCTGTCGGTCCTTGAAGAAGGTTAAAACAGCAAATTGATGAAACACCATTGTGGTTTGATGTGTAGGTAAGAACGGTTCTTGCTAGAAGCCCGTAGCAGCCACATAAAACTTGCAACAACAAAGTAGAGGACGTTTAACTTGTTTTTGTAGGGCATGTTGCGATGTGATATGGTCAAGACATGATGTGATATACATTATTGTATGAGATGATCATGTTCTGTAAAAGTTATCGGCAACCGACAGGAGCCTTGTGGTTGTCTCTTTAATGTATGAAATGCATACGCCATGTAATTGCTTTACTTTAGCACTATGCATTAGCGATAGTTGTAGAAGCAATAGTTGGCGAGACGACCACGACGCAACGATGGAGATCAAGGTGTCAAGCCGGTGACGATGGAGATCATGACGATGCTTTGGAGATGGAGATCAAAAGCACAAGATGATGATGGCCATATCATGTCACATATTTTGATTGCATGTGATGTTTATCTTTTATGCATCTTATTTTGCTTAGTGCGGCGGTAGCATTATAAGATGATCCCTGAACTAAATTTCAAGGTAAAAGTGTTCTCCCTGAGTATGCACCATTGCTACAGTTCGTCGTGTTGAGACACCACGTGATGATTGGGTGTGATAGACTCTACGTTCACATACAATGGGTGCAAGAAAGTTTTGCACATGTGGAATACTTGGGTTAAACTTGACGAGCCTAGCATGTACATACATGGCCTCGGAACACTGGATACCGAAAGGTCGAACGTGAATCATATAGTAGATATGATCAACATAGAGATGTTCACCATTGATGACTACTCCATCTCACATGATGATCGGACATGGATTAGTTGATATGGACCACCTATCATTTATATGACTTGAGGGATGTCTATCTAAGTGGGAGTCTTAAGTAATTTGATTAATTGAACTTAATTTATCATGAACTTAGTCCTGATAGTATTTGCATATCTATGTTGTAGATCAATAGCTCGCGATATAGCTCGTATATATTTTTTTGATATGTTCCTAGAGAAAAGTTGAAAGCTGATAGTAGCAATGATCCGGACTAGGTCCGTAATATGAGGATTATCCTCATTGGTGCACAGAAGAGTTATGTCCTTGATGCACCGCTAGGTGACAGACCTATTGCAGGAGCAGATGCATACGTTATGAACGTTTGACAAGCTCGGTATGATGACTACTTGATAGTTTAGTGCGCCATGCTTTACGGCTTAGAACCGGGACTTCAAAAACATTTTGAACACCACAGAGCATATGAGATGTTCCAAGAGTTATTTTAGATTCATGCCCATGTCGAGAGGTATGAGACCTCTAACAAGTACTTTGCCTACAAGATGGAGGAGAATAGCTCAGCCAGTGAGCATGTACTGAGAATGTCTGGGTACTACAATCGCTTGAATCAAGTGGGAGTTAATCTTCCAGATAAGATAGTGATTGACAGAGTTCTCTAGTCACTATAACCAAGCTACTAGAACTTTGTGATAAACTATAATATGCAAGGGAAGACGAAAACAATTCCCAAGCTCTTCGCGATGCTGAAAAATACGAAGGTAGAAATCAAGAAAGAGCATCAACTGTTGATGGTTAACAAAACCACTAGTTTCAAGAAAAAGGGCAAGGGACAGAAAGGGAACTTCAAGAAGAACAGAAAACAAGTTGCCGCTCCCATGAAGAAGCCCAAAGCTAGACCCAAGCCTGAAACTGAGTGCTTCTACTGCGAAGGAAATGGTCACTGGAAGCGGAACTGCCCCAAATACTTGGCGGATAAGAAGGATGGCAAAGTGAACAAAGGTATATTTGATATACATGTTATTGATGTGTACTTTACTAGTGTTCATAGTAGCCCCTAGGTATTTGATACCGGTTCAGTTGCTAAGATTACTAACTCGAAACAGGAGTTACAAAATGAACAGAGACTAGTTGAGGGCGAGGTGACGACGTGTGTTGGAAGTGATTCCAAGGTTGATAAGATCACCATCGCATACTCCCTCTACCTTCGTGATTAGTGTTGAACCTAAATAAATGTTATTTGGTGTTTGCGTTGAGCATGAATATGATTGGATCATGTTTATTGCAATACGGTTATTCATTTAAGTCAGAGAATAACGGTTGTTCTGTTTACATGAATAAAACCTTCTATGGTCATACACCCAATGTAAACGGTTTATTGAATCTCGATCGTAGTAATACACATATTCATAATATTGATGCCAAAAGATGCAAAGTTGATAATGATAGTGCAACATACTTATGGCACTGTCGTTTTGGTCATATTGGTGTAAAGCGCATGAAGAAACTCCATGCTGATGGACTTTTGAAATCACTTGATTATGAATCATTTGATACTTGCGAACCATGCCTCATAGGCAAGATGACTAAAACTCCGTTCTCCGGAACAATGGAGCGAGATGATGACTTATTGGATATAATACATATCTATGTATGTGGTCCGATGAGTATTGAAGCACGCGGCGAGTATCATTATTTTCTGACCTTCACAGATGATTTCAGTAGATATGGGTATGTCTACTTAATGAAACACAAGTCTGAAACATTTGAAAAGTTCAAAGAATTTCAGAGTGAACTGGAGAATCATCGTAACAAGAAAATAAAGTTTCTATGAACTGATCGCGGAGGCAAATATTTGAGTTACGAGTTTGGCCTTCATTTAAAATAATGTGGAATAGTTTCACAACTCACGCCACCTAGAACACCACAGCGTAATGGTGTGTCCGAACATCGTAACCATACTTTATTAGATATGGTGCGATCTATGATGTCTGTTACCGATTGACCACTATTGTTTTGGGGTTATGCATTAGAGACACCTGCATTCACGTTAAATAGGGCACCATCTAAATCCGTTGAGACGACACCGTATGAACTGTGGTTTGGCAAGAAACCTAAGCTGTCGCTTCTTAAAGTTCGGGGTTGCGACGCTTATGTCAAAAGGCTTCAGCCTGATATGCTCGAACCCAAATCGGAGAAGTGCGTCTTCATATGATACCCTAAGGAAATAATTGGGTGCACCTTCTACCACAGATCCGGAGGCAAGATCTTTCTTGCCAATAATGGAACATTTCTAGAGAAGGAGTTTCTCTCGAAAGATGTGAGTGGGAGGAAAGTAGAACTTGATGAGGTAATTGTACCTTCTCTCAATTTGGAAAGTAGCACATCAGAGAAATCTGTTCCCATGATGCCTACACCAACTAGAGAGGAAGATAATGATGATGATCATGAAACTTCAGATCAAGTTACTCCTGGACCTCGTAGGTCAAACAAAGCACGTTCCGCACAAGAGTGGTACGGTAATCCTGTCCTGGAAGTCATGTTACTAGACCATGACGAACCTACGAACTATGAAGAAGCAATGATGAGCCTAGATTCCGACAGTTGGCTTGAGGCCATGAAATCTGAGATAGGATCCATGTATGAGAACAAAGTATGGACTTTGGTGGACTTACCCGATGATCGGCAGGCCATAGAGAATAAATGGATCTTCAAGAAGAAGACTGACGTTGATGGTAATGTTATTGTCTACAAAGCTCAACTTGTCATGAAAGGTTTTCGACAAGTTCAAGGAGTTGACTACGATGAGACTTTCTCACCCGTAGCGATGCTTAATGTCCGTCCGAATCATGTTAGCAATTGCCGCATTTTATAATTATGAAATCTGGCAAATGGACGCCAAAACTGCCTTCCTTAATGGATTTCTTAAAGAAGAGTTGTATATGATGCAACCAGAAGGTTTTGTCGACCCTAAAGGTGCTAAGAAAGTGTGCAAGCTCCAGCGATCCATCTATGGACTAGTGCAAGCATCTCGGAGTTGGAATATACACTTTGATGAGGTGATCAAAGCATATGGTTTTATACAGACTTATGGTGAAGCCTATATTTACAAGAAAGTGAGTGGGAGCTCTGTAGCGTTTCTGATACTATATGTGGATGACATATTGTTGATCAGAAATGATGTATAATTTCTGGATAGCATAAAAGGATACTTGAATAAGAATTTTTCAATGAAAGACCTCGGTGAAGCTGCTTATATATTGGGCATCAAGATCTATAGGGATAGATTGAGACGCTTAATAGGACTTTCACAAAGTATATACCTTGGCAAAATTTTGAAGAAGTTCAAAATAGATCAGTCAAAGAAAGGGTTCTTGCCTGTGTTACAAGGTGTGAAGTTGAGTAAGACTCAAAACCCGACCACGGCAGAATATAGAGAGAGAATGAAAGTCATTCCCTATGCCCTAGTCATAGATTCTATAAAGTATGCCTTGTTGTGTACCAGACCTGTTGTGTGCTTTGCCATGAGTTTGGCAAGGGGGTACAATAGTGATCCAGGAGTAGATCACTGGACAGCGGTCAAAAATTATCCTTAGGTACCTAAAGAAGACTTAGGAAATGTTTCTCGGTTATGGAAGTGATAAAGAGTTCGTCGTAAAGAGTTACGCCGATGCAAGCTTTGGCACCGATCCAGATGACTCTGAATCTCGATCTGGATACATATTGAAAGTGGGATCAATTAGCTAGAGTAGCTCCATGCAGAGCATTGTAGACATAGAAATTTGGAAAATACATACGGATCTGAATGTGACAGGCCCGTTGACTAAACTTCCCTCACAAGCAAAACATGACCACTCCTTAATACTCTTTGGGTGTTAATCACATGGCGATGTGAACTAGATTATCGTCTCTAGTAAACTCATTGGGTGTTGGTCACATAGCGATGTGAACTATGGGTGTTAATCACATGGCGATGTGAACTAGATTATTGACTCTAGTGCAAGTGGGAGACTGAAGGAAATATGCCCTAGAGGCAATAATAAAGTTGTTATTTTATCTCCTTACTCATGATAAAGGTTTATTATTCATGCTAGAATTGTATTGATCGGAAACCTTGATACATGAAGGAAATATGCCCTAGAGGCAATAATAAAGTTGTTATTTATATTTCCTTATATCATGATAAATGTTTATTATTCATGCTATAATTGTATTAACCGGAAACTTGATACATGTGTGGATACAAAGACAAAACATAGTGTCCCTAGTATGCCTCTACTAGACTAGCGCGTTAATCAAAGATGGTTAAGTTTCCTAACCATAGACATGCGTTCTCATTTGATGAATGGGATCACATCATTAGGAGAATGATGTGATGGACAAGACCCATCTGTTAGCTTAGCATAATGATCGTTAAGTTTTATTGCTATTGCTTTCTTCATGACTTATACATATTCCTTTGACTATGAGATTATGCAACTCCCGGATACCGTAGGAATACCTTGTGTGCTATCAAACGTCACAACATAACTGAGTGATTACAAACATGCTCTACAAGTATCTCTGAAGGTGTTTGTTGGGTTGGCATAGATCGAGATTAGGATTTGTCACTCCGAGTATCGAAGAGGTATCTCTGGGCCCTCTCGGTAATGCACATCATGATAAGCCTTGCAAGCAATGTGACTAATGAGTTAGTTGTGGGATGATGCATTACGGAACGAGTAAAGAGACTTGCCGATAACGAGATTGAACTAGGTATGAAGATATCGACGATCGAATCCCGGGCAAGTAACATACCGATGACGAAGGGAATTATGTATGTTGTCATTACGGTTTGGCCGATAAAGATCTTTGTAGAATATGTAGGAACCAATATGAGCATCCAGGTTCCGCTGTTGGTTATTGACTAAAGAGGTGTCTCGGTCATGTCTACATAGTTCGCGAATCCGTAGGGTCCGCACGCTTAACATTCGATGACGATTTGTATTAGATGAGTTATGTGATTTGGTGACCGAATGTTGTTCGATTTCCCGGATGAGATCACAGAAATGACAAGGAGTCTCGAAATGGTTGAGAGGTAAAGATTGATATATTGGATGATAGTATTCGGACGCCGGAAGTGTTCCGGATTGTATCGGGTACATATCGGAGTACCGGGGGCGAGGGGTTATCGGAACCCCCCGGGGGAAGATATGGGCCATAGGAGGGAGGCAAACCAGCCCACATAGGGGTGCCCCCCCAAGGGAGGAGTCCAAATTGGACAAGGGGAGGGGGCGGCGCCCCCCTTTCCTTCTCCCTCTCTCTCCTTCCCCCTTTCCCCCTCCGATAAAAGGAGGGGGGGGGGCGAATCCTACTAGGAGCCCAAGTAGGACTCCTACTTGGGGAGCGCCTAGGGCCGGCCTCCTCCCCTCTCCCTTCTTTATATACGGGGGTGGGGGAGCCTCTAACACACATCAATTGTTCCAAGCCGTGTGTGGCGCCCCCTCCACAGTTTACGCCTCCAGTCATATTCACGTAGTGCTTAGGCGAAGCCCCGCGCGGATCACTTCACCATCACCGTCACCACCCCTTCGTGCTGATGGAACTCTCCCTCGACACTTTGCTGGATCAAGAGTTCGAGGGACGTCATCGAGCTGAACGTGTGCAGAACTCGGAGGTGCCGTACGTTCGGTGCTTGATCGGTTGGATCGAGAAGACGTTCGACTACATCAACCGCGTTAAGCTAACGCTTCCGCTTTTGGTCTACGAGGGTACGTGGACACACTCTCCCCCTCTCGTTGCTATGCATCTCCTAGATAGATCTTGCTTGAGCGTAGGGAATTTTTTGAAATTGCATGCTACGTTCCCCAACAATACATGTGCGAATACATAAACAAACACCGTGTCCCTAGTAAGCTTCTACTAGACTAGCTCGTTGATCAAACATGGTTAAGGTTTCCTAACCATTTACATGAATTTTCATTTGATAATGGGATCACATCATTAGGAGAATGATGTGATGGACAAGACCCATCTGTTAGCTTAGCATAATGATCGTTTAGTTTTCTTGCTATTGCTTTCTTCATGTCAAATACATATTCCTTAGACTATCAGATTATGCAACTCCTGGATACCGGAGGAATGCCTTGTGTGCTATCAAACGTCATAATGTAACTGGGTGATTATAAAAATGCTCTACAGGTATCTCCGAAGGTGTTTGTTGAGTTGGCATAGATCAAGATTAGCATTTGTCACTCCGAGTATTGGAGAGGTATCTCTGGGCCCTCTCGGTAATACACATCATAAGCTTGCAAGCAAATGACTAAGGAGTTTAGTCATTAGGTGATGTATTATGGAACGAGTAAAGAGACTTGCCGGTAACAAGATTGAACTAGGTATAAAGATACAGACGATCGAATCTCGGGCAAGTAACATACCGATAGACAAAGGGAATAATGTATGTTGTCATAACGGTTCGACCGATAAAGATCTTCGTAGAATATGTAGGAGCCAATATGGGCATCCAAGTTCCGCTATTGGTTATTGACCAGAGAGGTGTCTCGGTCATGTCTACATAATTCTCGAACTCGTAGGGTCCGCACGCTTAACGTTCGATGATGATATTATATTATACGAGTTATGTGATTTGGTGACCGAATGTTGTTTGTAGTCTCGGATAAGATCACGAACGTGACGAGGAGTCTCGAAATGGCCGAGAGGTAAAGATTGATATATAGGACAATAGTATTCGGACACCGGAAGTGTTCCGGGGGGTACCGGGTACATATCGGGTCACCGGAAGGGGTTCCGGGCACCCCCGGCAAAAGATATGGGACTTATGGGCCAAGAGGGGGAAAGGCACCAGCCGCAAGGGGCTGGTGAGCCCCCCATATGGGCCGAACTAGAGGAGAAGGAAAGAGGGGAAGGGAAAAGGAAAGGGGGGATTTGGCCTCCCCCTTCCTTCCCTCCTCCCTCCTCTTTCCTTCCCCCTCCAGTAAATAAGGAAGGGGGGGGGGCGCCGGCCTAGGAGGAACCCAAGTAGTATTCGGTCCTACTTGAGGCGCCTCCTAGCCTCTCCTCTCTTTCTCCCACCTATATATATATATATATATATATATATATATATATGTGTGTGTGTGTGTGGGGGGCGCCCCTAGCACACACCAGACAACATTTGTCGTGGGCGGCGCCCCCGTCCATCGTTTACTCCCTCGGTCATATTTTCATAGTGCTTAGGTGAAGCCCTGCGGAGATCACTTCACCATCACCGTCACCACGTCGTCGCGCTGCCGGAACGCATCTACTACCTCTCCGTCTTGCTGGATCAAGAAAGTGAAGGATGTCACCGAGCTGAACATGTACAGAACGCGGAGGTGTCGTGCGTACGGTACTAGATCGGTTGGAGCGCAAAGAAAGTTCGACTACATCAACCGCGCTGTGAAACGCTTCTGCTTACGGTCTACAAGGGTACGTAGACACACTCTCCCCTTCGTTACTATGCATCTCCATGGATAGATCATTGCGTGTGCGTAGGAAATTTCTGTTTTCCATGCAACGATTCCCAACAGTAGGTGCTCCAACACAGGTATGTTCCCTCCGTTTTGCGGTACGCCATAGCCCTCCCGATCAACAGGACCCCATTTCAACCGTAGGCACTCCAACACAAGTCCGTTTCCTCCGTTTTGTGGTACGCCAGACCCTTCCCGATGAACAGGGCCCCGTTTCGATCATACGCGGTCGAACAGAAGGCCCGTTTCCTCCGTTCTGCGGTACGACAGACCTTGTTTCAGCTATTCCGTCCAAGCCGGTTGGCTCCCGATGAACACGACGTATTCCGTTGCCTCCTGATGAACATGAGGCATTTCGTTGCCTCCCAATGAACATGATGCAGTTTCTCCATTTCGACCTAGCCGGCTGGCTTCCGATGAACAGGACGCCATTGCTGCCGTCCATTGCCTCTCCATGTACACGAGCCCTGGCCGTACGTATGCGCGAGTACGCGTTCGAGACCCCGCCCGTATGTACATACGTGGCATATTTTTTGGCATCTGGCAGTACGTACATGTACATGGTTTTGACCGGACTGCCTAAACTCCTACCGCTCCTTACTCATCCACGGTTCATCATGGCAGACAGACCGATCGACTAGTATGTACACACACAATGCTACGTACGCTTCAACCAGGTGGGTCCCAGCTGTCAGGGATGGCAAGGAGGCACTTCCTTGCGTGCGAATATATAGCTGGCGGGTCCCAGTGGTCAGGGGTGGAATCATATATTTTTTGCCCATAATAAGGAGGCACTTCCTTGCGTGCAAAGATGTTGTTGGTGGGTCCCAGCTGTCAGGGGCAGGCATAAGGAGGCACTTCCTTCCTTGCGAAGATATACGTGGTGGGTCCCAGCTTTCAGGGGGATGAGTAATTTTATTTTCGCGTAATAAGGAGGCAGTTGTATGCGTGTGCTACTTCTTGAGCTTGCATTGGTTTTTCCTTGAAGAGGAAAGGGTGATGTAGCAAAGTAGAGATAAGTATTTCCCTCAGTTAGAGAACCAAGGTATCAATCTAGTAGGAGACAACGCACAAATCACCAATACCTGCACAAACAATCAAACAACTTGCACCCAACGCGATAAAGGGGTTGTCAATCCCTTCATGGTTACTTGCAAAAGTGAGATCTGATAGAGATAGATGAAACTAAACAAATGATAAAGAAAATATTTTTGGGTTTTTGGTTTATAGATCGGAAAGTAAAATATTGCAAAATAGTAGATCGGAAACTTATATGATGGAAAATAGACCCGGGGGCCATAGGTTTCACTAGAGGCTTCTCTCAAGACAGCAAATAATACGGTGGGTGAACAAATTACTGTCGAGCAATTGATAGAAAAGCGCAAAGTTATGACGATATCTAAGGCAATGATTATGAAATATAGGCATCACGTCTATGTCAAGTAGACCAAAACGATTCTGCATCTACTACTATTACTCCACAGATTGACCGACTCCTGCCTTCATCTAGAGTATTAAGTTCATGAAGAACAGAGTAACGTATTAAGTAAGATGACATGATGTAGAGGAATAAACTCAAGCAATATGATGTAAACCCCATCTTTTTATCCTTGATGGCAACAATACAATACGTGCCTTGCTGCCCCTACTATCACTGGAAAATGACACCGCAAGATTGAACCCAAAGCTAAGCACTTCTCCATTGCAAGAAAAACCAATCTAGTTGGCCAAACCAAACCGATAGTTCGAAGAGAATTACAAAGATATCAAATCATGCATAAAAGAACTCAGAGAATATTCAAATAATATTCATAGATAAGCTGATCATAAATCCTCAATTCATCGGATCTCGACAAACACACCGCAAAAGAAGATTACATCGGATAGATCTCCAAGAACATCGAGGAGAACATGGTATTGAGAATCAAAGAGAGAGAAGAAGCCATCTAGCTACTAGCTATGGACCCATAGGTCTATGGTAAACTACTCAAGCTTCATCGGAAGGGCAATAGAGTTGATGTAGATGCCCTCCATGATCGAATCCCCCTCCAGCAGGATGCCGGAAAAGGCCCCAAGATGGGATCTCACAGGAACAGAAGGTTGCAGCGGTGGAAAAGTGCTTTCGTGGATACTTATGGTGGTTTGGGAATATATGTGAATATATAGGCCGAAGAATTAGGTCAGGGGAGTCATGAGGGGCCCACAAGGCAGGGGCACGCCCTCCCCCCTTGTGGCCGCCTCGTGGCTCTTCCGACTTGATCTCCAACTCTCCGGGGTGTCTTCTGGTCCAAGAAAAATCACCGCGAAGGTTTTATTCCGTCTGGACTCCGTTTGGTATTCCTTTTTTGCGAAACTCAAAAACAAGGAAAAAACAGAAACTGGCACTGGGCTCTAGATTAAAATGTTAGTCCCAAAAATAATATAAAATAGCATATTAATGCATATAAAACATCCAAAACAGATAATATAATAGCATGGAACAATAAAAAATTATAGATACGTTGGAGACGTATGAGGGTGCGTCCCCACTGTCAGCCTCTCCACGTACAGTCCTCTTCCGATGACTCTCGTTTGTTGACCAAGCTGGGCCGAGCGCACCAAGGCGGTGGACGACGGCGAGGCCCCGGATGACAACGAGCCGGTGCTGGGAAGACGCGGCAGTGGAGTCGCAGACGGAGAGGTGTACGAGGGTTAACTAGTTCTAGTGCGGCGTGTTTTGCAGTCGGCGGAGAATAACAGGAGGTGTGGAGGGGTGAAGGGATGGCTTGGCCGGCGGTGGGATAGCGCTTCGCAGCGAAGTGTGATAAGTAGAGCTGCTAGCAGCCGGAGGCGGGAGCAGGTGGTCCTGGCGGTGCTGGAGGAAGAAGATGAGAGATTGAAGATGAATGTCGGCCGTTGGATGTAAATCTGTAACATCCCAAATTTTCAATTTGGCATGTTATACATTAGATCATCATTGCATATCATATTTTATTGCATTTTTGGTTTGATCCTAGAAATTCTACGCAACTCAAGGACCCACGGAGAGAGTTGGGGATTCCGTTATTTTCATATTTGGGTTTTCTCAAATTTTGAAAATAGGATCATTTGATTTTATTTATTTTATCTTCAATTATTTCATTTATAAAAATATGAGAGAGGGAATGAAATGACTTTCCCAAAAATAAGAAATATTGAGGATTAAAAAAATCAAATCTTATTTTATTTGGAGTTTTGCTATTTTATTTGAATTTAGGAAAATTGCACGTTTTTCAAAATTGCATTTTAGGGCCAAGAAAATGTTCATCTCGTTCTAAATATTTTATTTAGACGGTGAAAAATTTATTTTGGCATTTTGAGAATTTTATTTTATTTTCTAGAATTTTTCTTAGTCTTGGCGGAATTGTTTTAAAAAAAAACTCCCGCGCGCCCAACTGGGCCAAAGCCCAGCCGAACCAGGCCGGCCCGCCCGCGCCACCGCCTCCGGCCGCCGTCTCCGGATCGGAGACCGCCGCCGCCGCCCGAGTCCAGGAGGAGCACGCCTCCTGAGGCGCCCCCTTCCCCAAGCCGCACCGCCCCCCCTCCTTAAATAGCCGTCGCCGCCGCCCCTCACCCCGCCACCGAACCCGCAGCCCCACCACCGGAACCCGCCCCACCGCCGGAGCCACCCCGCCGCCGAGCTGCCCCGCCGCCCAAGGTCGCCGCCGCCGCCGGGAAAGCCGCCGCCGCGGACGCCCGCAGCCCCGCCGCCCCACACCGCCTCCCGTCGCCCCGCCGGAGCCGCCGGACTTCGCCGGAGCCCCGAGCCGAGGTAGCCGCCCGCCGCCCGGTTTTCTGAAGAAAACCAATTCGGTTTTTTTCAAGCGCCTAGAGTTTCGTCTCGAAACCCTCTTTCTGTTTAACCAACTCAAACAAGTTTTTGTTACTGTAAAATATGACTTAGGTCCAGATTAGTAAACAAAGCTTGTTTCTTTCGCCGTTTGACTTTCGTTGCTTCGTTTGATTTGATTCTTTTTGCAAACCGGAGTTCTTAAGTTGAACTTTCTGGTTAGATATCTTATTTGAGTTTTACCTGTGCATTAGACGAGTACTTATTGTATGCTTGTTTGTTTGCGATAGAGTACCCGGAGTGCGCCGCTTGCTACTTCGAATCCCTAGGTTTCATGGATCATCAACAAGGCAAGTAACACTTTGATCATACCTCTTTTCACATCCAGTTTTATTGCATTAGATCAATCCTCAAACAATTGCATGATTAGGATCTGATTAAATTGTGGGTTGGGAAGTAGCTGATGAGGTAGAACCTATTGCCCTGTTTATTACCAAACCCTTGGGAGTTACTTCTATGTTTGCTTATATTGCTATGCTATGCTAGTAGACGTGGATTGGGTGAGTGTATCCATGACAGATGTGAGATTGTTAATTAATGGTTCAATTTAAGGTGGCTACTTAAACACACATCTGGGTGGATTGAGGCACCTGGGTATTCCAGCGATTGCCTTTTTTTTATGGACCGCCACCCAGGCTCAAAGGGATCATGAGATTATTCATGCTAGAAACTTCCGTGTGCAGCCACAAGCTATTATGGGCTCTAGCATAGTTGATTAAGTTGTGTGAACTCTTACAGTGGTAGACTAACAGATGTAGGGGTTGTAGGTGGTACTGTCTACCCGATCGTAAGGTGCAAACGCTTCTGAAAGACTATGTCTCGGTCATCCGTTTCTCAAACATCATGTAGTGCGGGAATCCTAACGGAGGAGATCGAGTCTTGTGGGGAAAAGTGCGCAAACCTCTGCAGAGTGTATAAACTAATCATGGTTAGCCGTGTCCCCGGTTATGGACAACTTGAGTATCTAGTATTTGGATTATCATGTGAATCTCATCATGTTACTTTAATTAATTTTGTTGGGATTAATGTTGAAACTTAATTGGGATTGAGATGGTGTTACCCATTCTCAATGTTTAACAACCACCATGATAGTTAAATAAAATTTATTCCTTTGCAGTAGGGAAAAATTGGCTTTTCGCAAAACTGTAACATAGAGCTTTCCACCAGCCAAATATGCATGTAGTATAGCATTATTATGTTCATTACTCTCTATGTGTTACATTGCCAGCATATTCCATGTGCTGACCCGTTTTCGGGCTGCAACGTTTCATGTTGCAGGCTTTTCAGACGACGAGTAAGGTGCCTTAGGTCGTGGTTCTATACTCAGTAATGCCATTGGAGTTGATGGACTCGCTTATCTTCCAAGTCTTCCGCTGTTATGGTTTTTAGATGGCCTTAAGCCATATTTATTGTATTAAGTTCTCTTTTGAGACATTCGATGTAATAAGTGTGTGATTGCTACTCTGTTATAAATCCTTCGAGTACTGTGCGTGTCAGCATTACTGATCCAGGGATGACACTGATGCACAGAGACTTGACCGTCTGAGGTCTGGTCGCTACAAAATCCAACGGCTATCAATGTCAGAATCATTTGTTGACTAAGTTGACAATGGCTTGCGTTGGCTTCGACCTATTGGCCCACATTTCAGCCTCCAAAAATGTCGCACACATTGAACCCATTTTTTTAGAATTTACAGTCCATTCACTGCGATGGGTGAACAAATAATGTAGCGTCTATGCGGCCCATTTATTTTTTCTAAATAAACTACAACCCATTTGCACTTTCTAGAAATACACGAATTTACTGGCCTGGGTGAACAAATAATGTAGCGTCCATGCGGCCCATTCATTTTTTCCGAAAAAATTACAGCCCATTTGCATTTTCTCAAAATACATGATTTTGCTGGGCTGGTTCTAATTATAATGTTGGGTTGGGCGCTGCAATGTTATCAAAAAATAAACAGGGGCTGAGCATTTTGTTATAAATATATTTAAATAATAAGTGTTTTATTTACATTGGTGCTTAAATCTTACCAAGCTTTTGTACACAATCACCTGTATTTTCGTTGACCTTAAGTAAAAAAAACAGGATTTTATTGTTAAACATTTATTTTTATAAGTTCATAATACATGGGATATTTTTTTCTTATATATGTAAGTATCTATTAAATATATGATGATAATAACAATAATATATAATAACATAAATATATATAATATAGTTAGAAGGGAAACATAAGTTGGACCTGGCGTTCCTATTCTTATATAGAAAAATAGAATAGATCTCTACGTTTTCTTCAAAAAAATACATAAGTTGGGCTGCCGATGTTTAAGAACAAATAAAACCTAGGATGGGAGGGCCATAGGCCGGTCGATACATGACGGCCCTCAAACAAATACAAACCGACATGTCTTGGGCTGCACATGTTAAAAGAGAAAGCCTAGAATGGGCAACTCGCAACCCAGCTGATACTTGTTGGCCCACTGATAATAAATGATACATGCCAGCTCCCCGATGACTAGCTTCGTTGTAAATTTATCTCCTTTAGTAACTACGTTGACAAACCCGTGGCCCCCAACATCAGTATAGCATTAGGAGGAAGTATTTTTTCAATGAGGCACTTGCTTGCGTACGACCATGGACTTGGTAGGGCTGTAGACGTGCTACACTAGTGATAGATGTTGTGCCTAATTTCTAGCAAAAGTACTGGAGTAGCTGATATGTCTCCAACGTATCTATAATTTATCAAGTATTCATGCTGTTATATTATCATTGTTGGATGTTTTACAATCATTTTATAGCAACTTTATATCATATTTTGGGACTAACTTATTGACCTAGTGCCTAGTGCGAGTTGCTGTTTTTTGCTTGTTTTTTACATCACAGGAAATCAATATCAAATGGAGTCCAAACACCGCGAAACTTTTTGTGGATTTTTTAAGGACAAGAAGACATCTAGTGGGCCAGAGAAGCACCTGGGGGTGCCCCGAGGGGGGCACAACCCACCAGGGCGCGCCTAGGTGGGTTGTGCCCACCTCAGTGGCCTCCCGCACCCCCTGTTTGCCCTATAAATTCCCAAATATTCCAAAAACCCTCGGGGTAACCCTAGATCAGAAGTTCCGCCGCCGCAAGCCTCTATATCCATGAAAACCAATCTAGGCCCCGTTCCGACACCCTGCCGGAGGGGGGAATCATCACCGGTGGCCATCTTCATCATCCCGGCGGCCACCACGTTGAGGAGAGAGTAGTCCACCCTCGGGGCTGAGGGTTTGTACCAGTAGCTATGTGTTTAATCTTTCTCTCTCGTGTTCTTGAGATATCACGATCTTGATGTATCACGGGCTTTGTTAATATAGTCAGATCATATGGTGTTTTCCCCTCTATATCTTGTTGTGATGAATTGAGTTTTCCCTTTGAGATTTCGTTTATCGGATTGAATACTTTTATGGATTTGAGAACACTTGATATATGTCTTGCAAATGAATACTCGCGGTGACAATGGGGTATCATATTGATTCACTTGATGTATGTTTTTGCACTCAACTCGCTGATTCCCGAGGTGACATTGGGGTAATCTACGCATAGGGGTTGATGCACGTTCTTGTCTTTGTTTCCCCGGTAGAAATTTTGGGGCACTCTTTGAGGTTCTTTGTGTGGGATTGAGTATTATGAATCTGAAATTATTTGGTGTTATTTTAGTACGAACTCTTGGATAGATCGATCAGAAAGAATAGCTTCGAGGTGGTTTCGTAACCTACAAATAATTGCTTCTTATGTTCTCCGCTAGATAGGAACTTTGGAGTGATTCTTCGTTCCACTTTGAGGGGTGGTTATATGATCCAATTATATTAGCACTATTGAGAGATTGCACTAGCGAAAGTACGGACCCTAGGCCTCATTTTCAAGCATTGCAATACCGTTTTTGTGCCCATTTACTATTTGTTACCTTGCTGTTTTTATTTATTCAGATTATAAAAATATATTTCTACCAGCAATATTACACTTTTATCACCATCTCTTCGCCGAACTAGTGCACCTATACAATTTGCCATTGTATTGGGTGTGTTGGGGACACAAGAGATTTCTTGTATTTGGTTGCAGGGTCGTTTGAGAGAGACTATCTTCATCCTACGCCTCCCACGGATTGATAAACCTTAGGTCATCCACTTGAGGGAAAATTGCTACTGTCCTACAAAACTCTGCGCTTGGAGGCCCAACACGTGTCTACAAGAATAAAGTTGCGTAGTAGACATCAAGCTCTTTTCTGGCGTCGTTGCTAGGGAGGTGAGTGCTTGAAGGTATATCTTTAGATCTTGCAATTGAATCTTTTAGTTTCTTGTTTATCACTAGTTTGGTTTATAAAAGAAAACTACAAAAAAATGGAATTGAGGTTGCATCATATTATTGATCATCTTTATAATATCTTTCTTGAAAATGATGGATCGAAAAATTGTGCTCAATTGCTAGAAGAAGAAGTCAATAAAATGTTTGGCACAAAATATTTGAATGATGAGCATGATTGCAATGTTGTTAGTATGAATTCCTTGAATATCCAAAATGCTAATGATTGTTGCACTAGTCATGAGAAAAATGTCTCCTATAAGAATGTCAATTTTTGTGGAGTGAATTGGGAGTGCAATTGCACATCAAAAAGGGAAGATGGATTTTGTAAGAGGCATAAATATTTAGAAACAAAAAATTTGCAAGAGAGGCTAGATGATTGTGCTGAAAGATTTAATTTTTTTTGCCATCCTTGTGAACTTTGCAATGAATGTGGTCATTTAAATCTCCAATACAAATTCTTTCATGATCAAATCGTGTCCAAAAATTGTGATAACTTGATTACCCTTGAGCATCATAAAGAGCTTAGTCTTCTTTTGGGGTATGAAGAAATGAAGCGTATAACTGTGGGTATTCCAAAATTTAATCTCAAGAGATTTCTTGATTTTGATCTAGAGGAAATTTATATGTTTTGTGCGGTAAATTGCATTGAGAATCCTTATATTGCCAACTATCTAAAGTCAATAAAACAAATAGAATATGAAGAGAGTACTAATGAAAGGGAAAATATTTCCTAATACCCTCCTAGTGTTTATTATGATGAATCAGGTAACGAGGAGGAGCTTCCTATCCAACCAATCTCATCAATAAGAAGCTTGAAAAGATTAATTAAACAAACACATGATGTGGTGAAGAAGAAGAAAAGAAGAAATAACAGAGGTAAAAAGGTATCTCTCCCAGATAATGTTGCTCCTATTATTGTTGTGCCTCATGAAAATGAATAAAAAATAATTGTGGAAGATGATGCACTTGATGATGATATTGCTTCTATGTCTTATGGCACAATGTCCGAGAGCACTATTGATGATGATTTTGTTATGCCTATTGCTTGTTGTGATGATTATGATTGGGAAGATAATGATACTTCTTATAATCTTGGAAATATTTTTGGCACCAACTTGGGAAATTATGATGATAGCAATTTTTATACCATTGGTGCTATTCATACTATTAATGATGAGAGTGATTATGCTTATGATATGCCAAGCCACAAGCTTGGGGATGCTATGTTTGATGAGAATGACATGTTTGAGAACTCATTTGCTGCAATTAATGTTTGTCCCAAGCTTGGGGATGATATGCTTAATGAAGATGATCTTTTTAGCCCCCCTACTTCGAATGATCAAATTTGCTATGATGATTGCATGCCTTCTATCTATGATGAGAACAAAGTTGCTACTTATGATGATTATTGTGATGATACTTTTGTTATAAAAAGTAGTGATAATTATTGTCATAATTTTGAATATCCTTTTACTGAACATTACTATTTTATTGTGGAAACAATTTTTAGTATTCGAGTTTCATATGATACTCCCACTATTGTGAATGAGAATAAAATTGCTTATATGGAGAGTAATAATTTTTCTATACTTTTGGATCATGAAAAGAATGCTTTATGTGATGGTTATATTGATGAATCCATTCATGATGCCACTGAAAATTATTATGATAGAGGAACTTATGATTCATGATGCTCTTGTTATGTTTCAATCCTTATCTTTTATGCGAGCATCATTGCACTCATCATGTCTGGCTAAAAGGCACTAATGGAAAGCGCTTGTTGGGAGACAACCCAACACTTTTACCTACTGTTTTTGTGTGTTCACATGATTATGCTACTGTATTAATCATGTTTTATTGCTTTTGTTTCAATAAAGTGCCAAGTAAAGCCTTTGGGATAGTGTGGATGATAGTTGACTTGATTCTGTCCAAAAATAGAAACTTTTGCGCTCAGTCCAGGAATTTTGACAATTCACTGGAACTTGATTTTGGTATGAATTTTTTACAGGTGATATATATACAAATTTCCCAGGTTTTTATATTTTTTCTGAATTTTTGGAGCAGCATAAGTATGGTAGTTATCCAGATCATTACAGACTGTTCTGTTTTTGACAGATTCTATTGTCAATGCATAGTTTGCTTGTTTTCTAGTTTCTATGGCTTATATTGCTCAATATAAATTGTGTAAATGATATGCTACAGTAGGCATTGTGTGGAAACAATTATGAATCTTGTCTTTGACAGTACCAAAGTGAAATGGTTTGCTCTTTATCATACTAACATATCTCACGAAGTTCTGTTAAGTTTTGTGTGATTGAAGTTTTCAAGTTTTGGGTGAGATGTCGATATGAGGAGAATAAGGAGTGACAAGACCCTAAGCTTGGGGATACCCAAGGCACCCCAAGGTGATATTCAAGGAAGATCCAAGCAACTAGGCTTGGGGATGCCCCGGAAGGCATCCCCTCTTTCGTCTCCAACATTATCGGTAAACTTGGAGTTATGTTTTCCTTCGTCACATGATATGTGTTTTGCTTCGAGCGTCAATTTATTTTGTTAGGATTTTCTTGATTTTATTTAGAATAATTTTTTGCATCTTTTATTTCAATAAAAGTGGCATTGATAGCCTTTACTATGCTTATTTTGCAAGTCTACATGTTGCTGTTTCAAAACAAAAAGTTTATCAATGTTGCAAAAATTCCCTAGAAAAGTTAGAATGTGATAAAATGTTGAAACTTTTTGCAAAATAAGATCTGATAAATTTTCTACAGTGTGGTAATTTTTTCATAATTTTTGGAGTGTAAGAAGTATTGAAATTCTTGCATTCTTTACAGACTGTACTGTTTTGGCAGATTGTTGTTATGTTTGCATATGTTTGCTTGTTTAATGATTCTATTTGAGGATAGGAGTCTTAAATATGCAGAGGAATTTAGTATGCAATGTTGAATAATAATTTTTGTGATTTGCTACAGTAGAGAATGATAAAGTTTTTGCATTGGTTTATACTAACTTATCTCACGAGTTCTTGTTGAGTTTTGTGTGGATGAAGTTTGTAAGATTTAGGGAAACCGTGATATAAAAGGAATTAAGGAGACACAAAAGCTCAAGCTTGGGGATGCCCAAGGCATTCCAAGATAATATTTCAAGAAGTCTCAAGCATCTAAGCTTGGGGATGCCCCGGTAGGCATCCCACCTTTCTTCACCAACAATTATCGGTTAGTATCGGTTGAACCTAAGTTTTTGCTTCTTCACATGAGTTGTGCTATCTTTGGAATGTCATTTTATTTCGTTTTGCTTGCTGTTTTAATAAAATTATTAGATCTGAAAGTTTTTAATAAGAGAGAGTCCTCAATTAGCTACCCATTTACTTAACTACTCACATGATCTTTACTTGTATCTTTTTGGAGTAGTTTGTCATTTACTCTTGTGCTTCAATTATATCCTATGAGTAAATTGTTGAATGAATTGAATATCATGAAGTTGAAATTATATCATGCCTAGTGGTAGCTTCACATTGGGTTTATAAAGTGAAATCTTTTGAAGCTTGACAATCACAATATTGGTCATACAAGCAATTCCTGAATAATTACTATAAAGAAGAGAACCTTCACATGCAAATAGACTATCTTGGAAATCTTTTGTGATTGTGAGCCCCATCAAAATATTATATGCCAAAATTGTTGACGTTGGACAAGGAAGACAACGTAATGGTTTAGGTTTGTTCATATTCATATAGAACTTAAATTGTCATAGATCCTTCAACATGTGGTGCTTGCCCCCCATCTTTGCTAGCCAAAAATTCCACACCAAGTAGAGATACTACTTGTGCATAAAAAAACCCTTAAACCCAAATCTTATTTTTGAGATTCCACCATACCTACCTAGGGATTGAGCAAGATCCCTCAAGTAAGTTGTCATCGGTGCAATAAGGCAATAAAAATTGCTTCTAAAAGTGTGAGATCATCTAGTGTAAGAGAAAATTGAGCGTTGTACAAACTTGTGATGGTGAAGAATAAAAGCGACAGACTGCATAATAAAGGTTACTATCACAAGGCAATACAACAGGACGTTCTTTTGCACTAAGGGTTTGAGCATACAAACAAATAAGCGCATGGCAACCTCTCACTACTAGGGAAAACCTTACCAGTAGCGCTGGTTTTTGAGCTACCAGTAGCGCGGGCGCCAGCGCTACTGCTATGGCACTACAGCTATTTTGTAGCAGTAGCGCTTGTTTAGGCCAGCGCTACTGGTAAGTTCAGATACTAGTAGCGCGGCACTGGAAAGCGCTACTGGTAAATGAGTGCTGCTAGTAATATTTTGGCCCGCACCACTGCTAAAATTTATGTTTTTTAAGCATTTTGGCGCTGTACATGTTTAAACAGATATATCTTTTATAAAATAACAACTCATCATGAACTAGTCTGTTTAAATAGCATATTCATTACCACTTGTCATCACCACCAAACAATGTTCGTCAATGAGACATCATATAACAAGTTGGTCACTAGTCATAATCACAACTCCTCCTCCTCATCATCAACTCTAACACATTGTAGCACATAATAACACATTCTAGCTACAACCTACTCCTCTCATAGGACCTACTCTACCCTCTCTTAGGTAAAATATCATAAAACAAGATAGGCATTGACTCTCCATTAAGGAAAATGGACTCTCCATAATAAAGAACGGAGATAATCCTGTCTCCAAGTCTTGGCCTACGCACAATGTTGCTTCCAAGTAGCTCTCTACGATGGTCGAAACATTTTTTTGAAATCATTTATTATCATGGCTTCCTCGCTTTTAGAAATCCGGTATGGACAGGAGTGATGTGGATAATGCGGCTGACCTAGCCGTGGTGGCCGTAAGCTCATAACATCAACGCGACCTCTCGGCAACATCAGATGAGGCACACAATCCATCGGGATTTTCTGTTCAAAAACATAGTAATAACTTTGTAGTTAGCAATGTAGTTTAGTTTTAGAAGAATTTATGCAAAAGATGCATGGATGTCGTAATAGTAGAAAATCTTACCATGCTATCTCCATTGATGTTACCGTAGTTCAACACGTGCACTAGTGACACGTATTGACCATAATGTGGAGGAGTTTGATAATAGCTATTGTAATTCTCAAGATCAGTAAAAAATGCGATAAGATCATCTTTCTCCTTATAAGTTAATTGTGCTTCATCATTGTAGTAGTAGGTTCTGTCTACCATCTTCCAAACATTTTTTGAAGAATGAAAATAAGCTGTCAATGGAAATAAGATGTCAAATATTTTGAAATAAACAATATAAATTACTTAATAAATATGTTTGAGAAACTCACACAGCGGTAGAACTGGAAGCGTGTCAACAAGGACCCAAATGGTCATATTCTTTTCGTTGATGTCAGGATCACCAAGATCGAAGGTGAGAAGCATACCCTCATGAAAATCATACGCCTTGCAAAGGGCTTCCCAATTCAGGCAACCAAAATTGGATTAGTTCACAAAATTGTATAGATTTACAGCAAAATCATAACCATGATGGGTCCTTAGTTGAATTATCTTTGTCTCCATGCTTTCATGATCTTCAAAACCCATCTTCTCCAAGACATAGCATCTTGCATGGCATGGGATAAGCTATTCGAATTGTAAAAGACGGAAATTACATGTTGAAGAAGCAGAGAAGTCATGCAAAAATAAAAAAACACTTGTCATCGTTGCGTACCGTTTCAACATCGAAGGTCTCTTGGAGCTTGATGCTGAAGCGCCGACTTTCTACCAGGTGAGGCCTGTCGCACAGACCGCTCTCATCTTCGCAGTACTCGCACATATCAAATTCCCTTTCTTCGTCAGACATTTCCTAATAGGTAATTAATAATCCATCATCAAATACATATATAGTAGTTTGTAGCAAAGATCATCATATAACAACTAGAACACCTAAAATTTGTAGTTTGTAGTAGTTTGTAGCAAAGATCATCATCGAACCTAGTTTGTAGCAAAGATCATCATATAATCCATCATCGAATACATATATAGTAGTTTGTAGCATAAACCACGCTCATCTTTTGCATTCAATAAGCAAATAACTAATAGGTAATTAATAATCCATCATCAAATACATATATAGTAGTTTGTAGCAAAGATCATCATATAATATCAATAATACATCTCGAATAATAGCTCCTCTAGGTTCAGTGGGCCACGGTGGACACCCAAAGAGAAGGAATCATCACATGTTCATAGCTCCGGTGAGATCCCCAAAGAATCTGCCAGGTATTGGAGAACCTGCCGTTCGCCAACGCAACCATGTAGCGCTGGACGTGCGCGTTCTCCTCCGTGACACGGTGCTGTACCACCTGCACGGGGGACTCAAGCCTCTGCACCGATGCAGGCCCACGTGACCGCCACCAAAGAAGCTCCGGGTCGATGACAGGCTGGCTCCTCACTAAGCTGCGCTCACCAGAAGGTAGCACAACCCAGTACTAGCCCGGCGGAGCCCAGTCCCGGACATGGCCCCTCGGCTCAAGCAGGAGTCCTCCGCCGAGTCAACGACGAGGATGCAGGATAGGCATCGTCGACGTTGATAACAAAATGCTTAATTATGAAAACAAAATTAATAAACACTTAGCAAAATTCGGCATGACCTTTGCTAAAAGCAGGACATATCGAGCGCCTGAAATTTGCCAGAACATAAACGAATCGACATTTCTGGCAAAACATAGGCCACTCGGTTAAACAACTAAGATTGTGATATGTTCAAAATATGACATATATCCACTTCAAATTTGCATATAACAGGAATAATTGTTTTTACTAAAAAAATAACAACAAATGTGATAGTTCAAAATATGATCCTAAGATTAACTAGCTAGGGTTCATACAACATTATCCTAAGATTCATACTACATTATCCTAAGATTAACTAGCTAGGGTTCATACTACATTATCCTAAGATTAAACAACTAAGATTAAACACCTAAGATTAAACAACTAAGATTAAAAACCTACATTATCCTAAGATTCATACTACATTATCCTAAGATTAACTAGCTAGGTTTCATACTGCATTTTCCTATGATTAAACAACTAAGATTAAAAACGTAAAATTTTCAACTTGCTAGGGTTCAAAAGAAACTAGGGAGGAGGAGGAAGGAGGGAGGAGGATGTACCTCTCGGTGGAGGAGGGCCGGCGCGCGAGGGGGGGGGGGGGCGGGAGGAGAGCCGGCGCGGGGGCCGGGGCGGCCGGCGGGGAGGAGGGCCGGCGCGAGCGAGGGCGGCCGACGTAGGGAGGAGGGCTGGCACAGGGGACGACAGCGTGCGGGGGTCGACGGCAGCGCGCGGGGGGATTGAGGGAGGAGTGTGGAGTGTGTGAGTGAGCTGAGTGATGAGGCCGGGGGGCGCGAGCAGGCCGACCGGCGCGCGGGGGAGGGAGTGGGCTTAACAGCAGCGCGGGTAATGAGCCAACGCTACTGCTAAGACCACTAGCTGTAGCGCCGGCGCACATCACATGCTACAGCTAAGTGGCCTGCCCTTTTGGCCCCGGCGGCCCGCTAAACAGCAGCGCGACCCGCGCAAACCAGCGCTGCTGCTATTCAGTAGCAGTAGCGCCCGTTTTGGCCGATGCTACTGGTACATACCAGTAGCATGGGCGCCCAAACAGGTGCTACTGCTAAAATTCTATGTATAAGCATTTTCCTAGTAGTGTCTGCTTCCCTCTGTGAAGGGCCTATCCTTTACTTTTATGCAAGAGTCAAAGTTTTTCTCTCTATTCCTTTTTTTTCTCCTTTGGCAAACATCATGTGGTGAGGAAAGATCTAGGCACATATGTCCAGTTGAATATGGGTAGCATGAGTTATTATTGTTGACATCACCCTTGAGGTGAATACGTTGGGAGGCAAAACAATAAGCCCCTATCTTTCAATGTGTCCGGTTGAAACGTTTTGCTCATGTGTATGCGGTGAGTGTTAGCAATCATAGAAGACTATATGATGGTTGAGTATGTGGAGCTCTTACTTAAACTCTGTTGGATAAGTTGAATTACAATTGCTTGGTGACTGAGAATATAGGTTGTTGAGTTTCAAGAGCATTCATTGTTTGAACCTTAACATGTGAATTGGTTGCTACTTTGTCATGAGAAGTTTTATAAAAAAGAATTGCTGTTATGATGCTAGGAAAAGTGATTGAAATTGTCATTGATCAAACTTGTGCACTCTGCTAGCATTCACACTTCATAAATTATTTCTTTTATCATTTACCTATTCGAGGACGAGTAGGAAATAAGCTTGGGGATGCTGATATGCCTCCAACGTATATATAATTTATGAAGTATTCATGCTGTTATATTATCATTCTTGGATGTTTTACAATCATTTTATAGCAACTTTATATCATTTTTTGGGACTAACTTATTGACCCAGTGCCTAATGCCAGTTGCTGTTTTTTGCTTGTTTCTTACATCGCAGGAAATCAATATCAAACAGAGTCCAAACACCGCGAAACTTTTTGTGGATTTTTTATGGACTAGAAGACATCCAGTGGGCCAGAGAAGCACCTGGGGGTGCCCCGAGGGGGGCACAACCCACCAGGGCGCGCCCTGGTGGGTTGTGCCCACCTCAGTGGCCTCCCGCACCCCCTCTTTGCCCTATAAATTCCCAAATAGTCCAAAAACCCTCGGGGTAACCCAAGATCGGAAGCTCCGCCGCCGCAAGCCTCTATATCCACGAAAACCAATCTAGACCCTATTTCGGCACCCTGCCGGAGGGGGGAATCATCATCGGTGGCCATCTTCATCATCCCGGCGGTCACCATGTTGAGGAGGGAGTAGTCCACCCTTGGGGCCGAGGGTTTGTACCAGTAGCTATGTGTTTAATCTTCCTCTCTCGTGTTCTTGAGATGCCACAATCTTGATGTATCGTGGGCTTTGTTAATATAGTCGGATCATATGGTGTTTTCCCCTCTCTATCTTGTTGTGATGAATTGAGTTTTCCCTTTGAGATTTCGTTTATCGGATTGAATACTTTTATGGATTTGAGAACACTTGATATATGTCTTGCAAATGAATACTCGTGGTGACAATGGGGTTTCATATTGATTCACTTGATGTATGTTTTGGCACTCAACTCGCGGATTCCCGAGGTGACATTGGGGTAATCTACGCATAGGGGTTGATGCACGTTCTTGTCTTTGTTTCTTCGATAGAAATTTTGGGGCACTCTTTGAGGTTCTTTGTGTGGGATTGAGTATTATGAATCTGAAATTATTTGATGTTATTTTAATACGAACTCTTGGATAGATCGATCTGAAATTATTATGAGATTTCTTGTATTTGGTTGCAGGGTCGTTTGAGAGAGACTATCTTCATCCTACGCCTCCCACGGATTGATAAACCATAGGTCATCCACTTGAGGGAAAATTGCTACTGTCCTACAAAACTCTGCGCTTGGAGGCCCAGCACGTGTCTACAAGAATAAAGTTGCGTAGTAGACATCAGTAGCCCAGTGGTCAAGTTCCACTCCCCAACCGCTGCTCCGCCTGGGTTCGATTCCACCTGATGTAGTGAAAATATTCATAAATTTTTGCCTCTGCCTCTGAGATCTGGGTGCCCATTGTCATCTACGCACACCACCTCCAACACACTCAACATTGTGTGGGCATTTTGAAAATAGCATATCTTTTTGACTGTGCATCATATGATGATGTGCTATGCATGAATGTTGATCAGCATGATGTTAACTGGCTGGTAGTTCCATTTTCGACCATGAATAAAACTTCCAACATGATGTTATCCCTGTTTGAAAAGGGCATGTTAATATAAATGCTCTGCCTCAGAAACTTGCAGTTTCTTATCTGAAACTGAAACTTGCAGTTTCTTCTCTAAGAATCACATTGTCTGCACTTTTATATGAAACTACATTTTTTAAAGTGCTAAAAATAGATCTCTAGAATTCATAAAATACTTCATATGCTCAATACTGCAAATCTGAAATTCAATAGACATTCATATCTGAAAGTGCTCTCAAATCTGAAACACAAAACACAACCTGCAAATACTGACAACCCTAAGCTCCTCCTCATACTATTGGGGGGAGTCCCCTCCTATTCCTCAGCGGCAGACAGCCGCCCCGTGGGACGAGGTGAACATCGAGGGAGAGGATGGCGGGAAGCATCATCGCGCCAACTATTTTTCTCCTCTTGCAGTTGGGTTCGGTCGACGAAGACTCCATCGGCTTGCTCTGCCACGGCACCCTCACAAATGGCATCGTGTAGATGCTTGATCCTTCAATCTCGGGTGGATGCTCCATCTTGGATCGATACTCCCACCACCGCAGCTTCACGATCGGATCCGGTGAATCTGTTTGCTCCATGGCCCAGAGGAGCAATTCTATGTACTCCCGCGCGACTCCCTCTCGGTGTATCACCTCCTTTTCGCTCTTTTCCAGATAGTTTTCCATCGCTTTCTCCATCGCCGCTAATTGCTCCGGGTTGTCAAACCAAGACTGTATCTCCAACATCCTAGCTAGCTTCACAGGGTCGCTGCCTACGAGACACACGTATCGGTTGTACTCCTCCATCGATCTACTTCTGTGACGCCCCCGATTCGACCGTACACTAATCATACACGCAAATGTGTACGATCAAGATCAGGGACTCACGGGAAGATATCACAACACAACTCTAGACACAAATCAAAATAATACAAGCTTCATATTACAAGCCAGGGGCCTCGAGGGCTCGAATACAAAAGCTCGAGACACAAGCGTCAGCGGAAGCAACAATATCTGAGTACAAACATTAGTTAAACAAGGATGCCTTAAGAAGGCTAGCACAAAAGCAACAACGATCGAAGAGGCAAGGCCTCCTGCCTGGGACCTCCTAACTACTCCCGGTCATCGGCGGTCTCCATGTAGCAGCATCCGTTGGTGGTGGCATCTGGCTCCAAGGATCCACCGTCTGGTTGCATCAACTGGAAAGAAAGAGGAGGGGGAAAAGGGGGTAGCAAAGCAACCGTGAGTACTCATCCAAAGTACTCGCGAGCATCAGATCTATACTAAGTATGCATTGGTATCAAATGGAAGGGCTGTATCTGTGGACTCAACTGCAGAATGCCAGAGTAGAGGGGAAAGCCTAGCCTATCGAAGACTAGCATCTTCAAGAAGCTCCAAGCATCTTGCAGCATGTAGAAGAGTAAAGAATAGAAGTTTATAATTATCAAACATGTTGTAACATCAACGCCCAGAGATCCTTCCTCGACTCCCTACGAGAAAGCAATCCCGGAGCCACATATCCATCACATATCTCAAGTATCCATTTCTAGTTATATAAGATCCGGATACAAGTCTGAATGTCCATTACCGTGGACACGATATTCGAATATATATCTTCCCTGCAGGGGTGCACCACGTTACCCAACACGCTCGATCACTCTGGCCGGACACACCTTTCTAGGGTCAATGCCCGGCCTCGGAAGATCAACACGTCGCAGCCCGACCTAGGCTCAGCAGAGAGGTCCCCGCCGGTCTACATCCTAAGCACTCCGGGGTCTGGGCCCATCGCCCCTTGCACTCCGGGTCGTTGTGTGTAGGGTGGATACCAGCACCACCCCTGTAGTGGATGGCACGATCTGACCGTGCCACAATGCTGAACTGGACATCTGACAAAGCTTCGGCTGATACCACGATGTCGAGGCCCATATCTATTCTCGCGTGGTGGTTAGTGCGTAAAGGCCAAAGGCCAACTCAGAACAAATACCAAAACCTGTTAGTGCATTGGGGGCTCGCGGAGACGAGCAGAGACTCACGATAATGTGACCCCGTCGCCCCGTCTCATGGACTTACGACAAGGGCCCAGACTGCCCGGCCGTGCCACGTAGAAAACTCACGGGTGCTCAACGGGCCCGCCCGAATTTCACATCAACTCGCGGGTACCCCTCAGGGCCGACCCGACTTCAACAATGGTCTCAAGTAAAGTCAAGGTAACCGTGTGTCCAATCATCAAGGGGAAAACCCGAGGAATCACCCACGGAGGATTCCACTCGATGTAATCATCAAGGTGAACGTAAGAGGATCCACCCTCGAGGTTCACACTTGAGGTGTTGCACGATAGAGCCGTATCAGGAATGGTGAAAGAGGAACCACCCCCGTTGACCACGACCGAATAGCTACACTACAGAATTATGGGAGTGCATTATGAGGGATCACCGTCGGCACTCGATAGTAGCTCTGCAGAGTCGAGCAACTAAAGGGGCGTGATGTGATGTGAGGTGTCAGGCTCTGGTCATCGATCACGTTGATCGAGTCGTCGAAGATGAAGCAGGGGCAACAAGGACAAGGTGGGGGTCACTGATGGATCACTAACCATCCTATACTAAGCAGTTTAGGATAAGCAGGTAGGTAACAATAGCAGGTACAAAAGAGGCTATGCATCAGAATCAGAGCAATCAATTACACTAGCAAAATCTAATGCAAGCATGAGAGAATGGAATGGGCGATATCTGGATGATCAAAAGGGGGGCTTGCCTGGAAGCTCCGATGAAAGGGAAGAAGGGTCGTTGTCGACGTAGTCGATCACAGCGGCATCAACATCGGTCTCGGGGTCTACCGGAGAGAAGAGGGGGTAGAAAAAGTAAATACATAGCAAGAAAGAGCATAACAGGACAATAGGCAGAGCTAGACGTGTTCTAACGCGGTGCTACATGTTGCCGGTGAAGGGGATAACATCCGAGAATGCTTTCCCGAAGTTTGGCATTTTCGGACAGACGAAACAGAGGGGAAAAGTTCGATGTTCTCTATGCTAGGGGCACATGACGGATGAACGGAGTGCGTATTCTGATTCGTCATATTTTTCTGAGCAACTTTCATGTATAAAACTTTTTCATCCGAGTTACGGATTATTTTCTATGATTTTCTAAAGTTTTAGCAATATTCTGAAATTATTAATAACTCGAAAATAAATGCTAAAATGCTAGATGCACCTAGCACAGGGTACACAGAACTGTACCCAGTGGCTGACAGTGGGGCCCAGGGGGTCCAGTCAGCAGTTTGACTAGTCAAAGTTGACTGGTCAACTGGGTCAAACGGGGCCACATGTCATTGACTGTTATCTACCAGTTAATAAGGTAATTAAGCAGGTTAATTGATTTAATTAATTAACATCATTATATTAAATATATTTTTATTTCTTTTTTTCAAAAGTCAGGGCGCATGGGGCCCGCTGGCAGTGGCACAAGGCCAGCCCAGCGGGGCGGGTTAACGGGTGAAGGGGCAGGGGCATCGGCCGCCCGAACAAGGCACGGGCGCGTGGGCGCGCCGGGGCGCCAGTGCCGAGCGCGGGGTCGACGACCGGAGGCGAGGCCAGGGGCGGGCGTGCGGATCCGGCGAGGTCATGAGGCGGCGGGCGCGGGCCGGCTTTGTTGGGCGGCGGCCAGGAGCAGGTGCACGCGGGGCCGTCCGGTGCGGTGGCGCGGGCAACGGCGCGAGGAGCGGGAGGGGCCTGGGTGAGCAGGAGCCGCACGGCGAGGGGCGAGTGTGGGCATGCGCGGCGATGGCAGCGGCAGTGGCGCGGGGCTGCAGAGGAAGAGGCGGGCGAGGCAGGGGAGGCGGCCAGCGGTGGCGGTGGCGCGTTGCAGAGGAGGTCGGAGGGGAAGCGGGCGGACGCGCTGGGCGCAGGCGGCGCTGCTACGGCGCGACCCGGGCAGAGCAGGGGAGCGGGGTGAGTGCATGGGTGGCCGCGGGGCAGAGTAGTAGGGCGGCCAGGGCGCGGAGGCCATGGTCGGGCTCGCGCGGCTGTTCGTGTGCAGGGCGAGCGCAGGGAACGACCGACGCAGGGAGGGGGCGTGCGGTGGCTATGCACGGCGGTGACGGGTCAGCGGTAGAGGGCCATGATAGCGGTGGCTCGGCGAGTGCGGCAGCGGGCCAGGCGAGCCCGTGCGTGAGGGTGGCTCGAGCGTTGTTCGTGGCCAGGGGACGAGTGGGCGCGCATGAGGCATGGCCGAGAGCAGCAAGGCACGGCAAGCGGAGCCGTGGGCGCGGCGATGCTGCGGGCGGCGTGACGCCAATAGCAGCAGTACAGCAAGGCAGCAGCGAGAGAGAGGAGGCGTCCGAAGCTCGCCGAGGGGGCTCAAGTAGGCCCGGCGATGGTTTAGGAGCCGCAGGCCGACCGAAGTGGAAGAAGGTTGCCAGCGTCGATTCGAGGGAGAAAGGCGGGGATGGGCTCGATCTGGATCTTGTAGACGAAGCAGCTAGCATCGACGGTTCTTCTGGACGCGCTGGCGGGGGTCGGGGTCGTCGAGGAGCACGCGAATGACGAAGGCGATGGCGACGGCGACGTGTCGGGCGCAACGGCTTCGGGCGCCCGGGGCGGTGTCCACGGCAACAGGGCGCCGCGGCAGAGCGGATCTGGCGAGGGGGGGGGGAGGAAGGAGGCGAGGTGGATCTGGGAGCAGGAGAGGAATCGAGGGGACGGGGGGTCCTTATCCTCTCCCCGACGGCGCCGACGAGGTGGTTCGGTGGCGACCGCGCCCCTGTAGCGACTAGGTCACATGAACAGGGGAGAGGGGGAGGGATCGCCAGGGTGGGCCGGCCGGGTAGGCTAAGGCCCGGGGGGGGGGGGCAATGGGCCTTTTCTTTTCTTTAACAAAAACTTTTCTGTTTTCCCTTTGTCTTCTCTGTTTTGCATTTTCTTTTTGCTCGAAAAGACTTTTGTAAAATGTGTAGCTTGTCTCAATAATTATTATGTAATATTTAGCACTGCCTCAAGAAGTTTGAGAAGCAGTTGAAAAGCCTTAGAATTTTTATAACTTTAAAAGTGATTTAAATATTGTTTCGACCCCTGTTTTATTCATTTAAGGGCATTTAAACAATTTATAAAATATGGGTTTCAACATGACAAATATCCAGGGATTATTTACAACACTTTGAACATTTTGTTCTTCATGTTTGAGAAATTTAAACCTTGGACTTAAATTTGAATTTGAATTGAATTATGTTTTGGATCAAGCGAGGATAAGCAACAACAATGTGATGACATGGCACCATTAACGGGGGATTACTGTAGCTTAATTATCCAGGCGTCACAACTTCTCCGTAGCACCTTCACTCGCCAGCAGTGGTTTTATAATGGAATAGGAGAGGAGCGGCGCTGGTTCTGGATTAGAACGGGAGAGGAGCGACGGTGGTTTTGAAATGGAAGAGGAGAGGAGCGGTGCTGGATTTGGATTGGAACGAGAGAGGAGCGGCGGTGGTTTAAGAGGAGAAGAGTGGCGCTGGTCTTGGAAGTATTTTTTTTGTTTTGCGTATTTTGGGTCAAAGTTTGACCACGTACTATATTTGACAAGCAAAATGTGAATGCATGTCATCAAAAATTGTATCGTTTGGTTCATATCTGAATGTACTTACAAATTATATTATTTTCAACGTATAACATATATTTGATTTGTGAAAATCATGGTCAAATATGACCCCGAATACAAAGGAGACTAGTTAATGTGGGGTCGCTTTCTTAAATGAAGGGTAAATTGATTTTGATTTTGATCCAGTCACAGCGTGCTGGCCCTCTCGTCCAATCCTAGATCGCTGTCGTGCGCTCCTCTCCCTCTTCTCCATTGCAAACCCCCCCTCTCCTCTCCATCATCTCCATTCCAAAACCACCGTCTTGCCTCTCCCTCTTCTCCATTGAAAAACCACCCCCTCTCCTCTCCATCTTCTCCATTGCAAAACCACCATCTCGCCTCTCCCTCTTCTCCATTGCAAGACCACCATCTCTCCTCCCATCTTCTAAAGCTAGCACCAGACCTCTCAGAAGGACATCTATGGAGAGGATGCAGCAGCGAATCGAGCAGATTGCCGGTGGCAACCAGGAGAAGTTAGCCAGGTTGAAGGAGATCCTTACTTGGTTTGACAATGGGTGGGAGATTTCGAGGACAGTGAGGGCCATGTGGCAATGTATGCGAAAGAGCGAGACAACAGTGATGTACTCCCCGGCGGCAGTCACGCCACAGTCCTTCGAGTTCATCGAGTATCTCCTCTGGGCGATGGAGCAGACAGATTCGCCCGAAGCGAAAGTCAGACGGAGGTGGTGGGGGTACAGGTGGAAGGTCGAGCATCTAGAGGATAACGAATCGATCGAGTACGGTGTGCCGTTCGTGAGGGTGCAGTGCCAGCCGGAGCCACATGAGTATTCGTTCTCCCACCGCAAGAGGAGGCTGGATGGCGCGACGTCGCTTCCCCGCCGTTCTCCACGGTTCCCTCGCCGGTCGCCTCGTTTCAATGGCGGCGGTAGGGCTTAAGGTAAGATTCGCACTAACCTAATCTTCCATCTGCTCATGCTTACAATCGGTGTGACGGCTAATGAAAATCATGCTTACAATCTGTCTCCGAGTACTACGCCAATCACCCTAAAATAGCTCTAGACCAAAAACAAAGTTTTGGCACTGTGTACAAATAAAGAAAAATATATTGGTGCTTCTTTCATAAAAGAGTACTCCCTAGAAAAGTGCCAATATAAGCTACTAGTATTTGATTAGAGGATTTGCTGCCGAGAAAGATCCGTCAACAGAGAGCGCCACCCATCCCACTGGTAGTGGATGCCAATTCTTAGTGGAGCATGATTGGTGTCGATAATTTTTACTTGGCACCTCGCACTCTACATATATGCCAGTTCCACCAAAATACAGCTGAATAACTCTGTTTGCACAGATAATGAAAAAGCGTGATTACTTTATAGTGGCACTAGTTGATGAAACATACACTAATAAATAGAAGAAACTTCATTTTCTTAATGGGGAAATATTGTAATAGTGTCACAGCATGCCATGCTGCGAGGGCGAGATGGGCCCTGCGACGCCTCATACGGTACGCCTCATACTGGAAATCGACCCAACTCTCCCTGATACACCTTCTGCCAGTGATGAACATCAGTGTATAGCTGTAGTACAAGGAGGGGCCTTGAGACATTCCAATCTCTATTTGTGTGCAGATCAACTAAAATTAAGTACCCCAGTTTGCAGAAACACTTAAACATTAACAATGGGACTAGTTGAGAACATATACTAATAAACAGAAGCACTTTCTTTATCTACATTGTAAATGAAATGATAAAGAGGACACTCGGTCTATTTTAACTGTATTATTACTTCATTTTATCAGTGGCACTAGGGTCGAGCAGGTGGCAAGCGAGGTGTACCGTGCGTCACAAGGATGGAGGCCGGGGGTGCTTAGACTGGGATACTGAAGCTGGCTCTTTCAATCCCTATCTCCCCCTGATGTTTCTGTGGTAGCATTTGGGTTGTAATCCAAACTTGGCCAAGCTGGTGCTGCGTCTCCCTACCTGCCTAGCTTATGTGACGAACTTGTCTCCTGCTAGTACTCAGTCCGTTCTAGTAGTAGTTGCATAACTGCCCATTTACACTGAGATGTTGTCGAATAATGGTTCTCTATGGTTGGGTTTCTTTAATGAAATCGGAGGAAACCCCCCCCTTTCGATATATATATATATATATAATCAGTGGCACTAGCGGTGCCAAAACATTGCCTCAAATTAATAGTGCCACTAGATTAAGGTGCAAAATAATAACATTACTGCTTTATCATGGCAGTGCCAAAACAGTAGCACAAGAGTAGAGTCAACATGCAGGATCTTTGGCAAATGGTCGGACCAAAAAGGAACATACCTCACGATGGGAACCATATCTGCAGTCAACGCCATTAGAAGGGATGACACCAGTCACCAACATGGATGATTCAATTCATGGGACCTTTTTGTGCAGTTCAGCTAAAATGAAGCAATGTCCCATGAGCTAGCAACTTCTTCTTCATTAGTTGCAATAAAATTGAGCAACATCAAGGTTGGTTGTGAAGCTCGTGGAAAGTTCAACTATAATTTGGATATCATTTGTGCAGTTCAACTAAGATCAAGCGTGAAATGTATATCTCTGTTTGCACAAAAAGGTGGAAAGGAGGGTGACTAACAAGTGATGAAACATACATCAAATGAAAAGAAGCATGTTCCTTATCTGAATGGCGATCCTACAAGGATAGTAGCAATTTCGAAAGCAGCAACATTGCTAGATATTAGTGTGGGCATTAGGATTAACTATGACAACCGTTAAATACGACATTACTTTAATGGTGCCACTGCTTCATTTTACCAGCAACATCACATTAACAGCTGCTAAAGAGTTGGTATTTGGGTACGGGAGAGTAGGCGGACCAGGACAATTGCATCTCTAACCAAAAAGAAGCAACTTATCTTAATGGGAAATTTAGCAGGACATGAAAAACAGTGCTATTGATTCATATTACTGGAGGTATTACACTGAAAACAACATTGGTTTAACGTGTCCTTACTTTTAACAGTGGGGCTGCTATATTTTACCAGTGGCATTACATAGGAGGGGCTCGGGGCAACAAACATCAGAACAAGATATCTGGGTTCAGTCGCGGCGCTAGGGGTCTTCCCTGGACTTCCATGGAATACCAAAGAATTGTTGATCCATTGGTATACTGCTACTAGCTAGCTGTATATTTGTTGTCATATTGCTATAAAACTGCACAAATGAATACCAAGGAAGATATTCCTGGCTCCGCCACTGTCTAGGTTGGTCCCATTTTTGTTCGATATAGCCACCTTATACTGTGCGAGGCTAGCCAATCTAGTGCTGGACATACTCTATTGACTTGTGCCTTGATGCGTGTCCATCGTATCTAATTTTCCGAACTCTTTTGCCCTTGTTTTGGATTCTAATTTGCATGATTTGAATGGAACTAACCCGGATGACACTATTTTCAGCAGAATTGCCTTGGTGTTATTTTTGTGCAGAAATAAAAGTTCTCGGAATGACTTGAAACTTCATGCAGAATATTTTTGGAATAAATAAAAAATATTGGTGAAACAATCAACAAAGGGGGACCCACCTGCTGTCCACAAGGGTGGAGGGCGCCCCCTGCCTTATGGGTCCCCTGGACCTCCACCGACCTCAACTCCAACTCCATATATTCACGTTCGAGGAGCAAAAAATCAGAGAGAATGATTCCTCGCGTTTTACGATATGGAGCCGCCGCCACCTCCTGTTCTTCATCGGGAAGGCAGATATGGAGTCCGTTCGGGGCTCCAGAGAGGGGAAATCGTCGCCATCATCATCATCAACCATCCTCCATCACCAATTTCATGATGCTCACCGCCATGCGTGAGTAATTCCATCATAGGCTTGCTGGACGGTGATGGGTTGGATGAGATTTATCATGTAATCGAGTTAGTTTTGTTAGGGTTTGATCCCTAGTATCCACTATGTTCTAAGATTGATGTTGCTATGACTTTGCTATGCCTAATGCTTGTCACTAGGGCCCGAGTGCCATGATTTCAGATCTGAACCTATTATGTTTTCATGAATATATTTGTGTTCTTGATCCTATCTTGCAAGTTGTAGACACCTATTACGAGTTATGATCCGCATACCCCAAGGTGACAATAATTGGGATTCTTTCCGGTGATTACCGTAGTTTGAGGAGTTCATGTATTCACTAGGTGCTAATGCTTTGGTCCGGTTCTCTATTAAAAGGATGCCTTAATATCCCTTAGTTTCCATTAGGACCCCGCTGCCACGGGAGGGTAGGACAAAGGATGGCATGCAAGTTCTTTTCCATAAGCACGTATGACTATATTCGGAATACATGCCTACATTATATTGATGAATTGGAGCTAGTTCTATGTCACCCTAGGTTATAACTGTTGCATGATGAATGCCATCCGACATAATTATCCATCATTGATCCATTGCCTATGAGCTTTTCACATATTGATCTTTGCTACGTTACTTTGCCGTTGCCACTGTTACAATTGCTACAAACTGCTACTGTTACTTTTGCCACTGTTACCGTTACTTCCATACTACTTTGCTATTAAATACTTTGCTGCTGATATTAAGTCTTTCAGGTGTGGTTGAATTGACAACTCAGCTGCTAATACTTGAGAATATTCTTTGGCTCCCCTTGTGTCGAATCAATAAATTTGGGTTGAGTACTCTACCCTCGTAAACTGTTGCGATCCCCTATACTTGTGGGTTATCAAGACCTTTTTCTGGTGCCGTTGCCGGGGAGCATAGCTCTATCCTCTGAGTCACTTGGGATTTATATCCGTTGAACACTATGAAGAATATGACAGATACTAGAACCAAGATTTTTTTCCTCTACTACGAGGGGAGGTAAGGATCTGCCATCTAGCCCTGCACTTGATTCACCTTCTGTTTTGAGTAAGCTTTCGACACCTACACCAGCTATTGGTTCTGATATGTCGCATGTTATTGATGATGCTACTTCTATGATGAATGATGCTTATGATGCTACTACCTTGCTTGATAAAACTGTGCCACCAGGTGAATTACTTGATGAACATCTTGCTAGAGTTAGAACTATTGATTATGCTGAAGATGTTGATATTTCTAAAACTGATGAAATTATTGAAACTGAAAACTTTGAAACACCTGATAAGGCTAGCTCTCCTAGGTATGAACTTCCTATTGTACCTGAGGGTTATATTATGGATGAAGAAACTGCTAGAGACTTTTTTGCTTGTAATGATAGAGATGATCTTAAGAAACTGTTAGCTAAGCTGAAAGAAAAGTCTTTGAATGCTAGAATGCAATATGATCCTAGGTTTGCTGCTTCACCTATCTTTGTTACTAATAAGGATTATGAATTCTCTGTCGATCCTGAGTTAATTACTTTGGTTGAATATGATCCATTCTATGGTTATGAATCTGAAACTGTTGTGGCACATCTTACTGAATTGAATGACATAGCCACCCTATTTGCTCATGAGGAAAAAATTCGCTATTACTATATTCTTAAGTTGTTTTCTTTCTTGTTAAAGGGTGATGCTAAGTTATGGTTTAATTCTCTTGCTCCTGGTTGTGTGCGTAGTCCCCAGGATATGATTTATTACTTCTCTGAAAAATATTTCCCTGCTCATAAGAAACAAGCTGCTTTAAAGGAAATATTTAACTTTGTGCAAATTGAAGACGAGAGTCTCCCACAAGCTTGGGGGAGGCTTCTCCAATTACTTAATGCTTTGCCTGATAAACCTCTCAAGAAAATGAAATACTTGATATCTTTTATAATGGACTAACCGATGCTTCTAGAGATCACCTAGATAGTTGTGTTGGTTGTGTTTTTAGGGAACGAACTATTGAGCAAGCTGATTGTCATTGAATAATATATTGAGTAATGATAATGATTGGACTCTTCCTGAACCAACTCCTAAGACAACTCTGAAGAAAAGAGGTATTCTATTTCTCAGTCCTGAAGATATGCAAGAGGCAAAGAAATCTATGAAAGAAAAAGGTATCAAAGCTGAAGACGTTAAGAATTTACCGCCTATTGAAGAAATACATGGTCTTCATAACCTGACACAGGTAGTAGAGGTAAATTCTCTTTATAGATTTGATGAAGGTGATATTCCTCATAATAATCTGCTAGTCAATGCTTAGACGAGTTTGATAATTTTATTATTAAACAAGAAAATTTCAATGCTTATGTTAGTAGACAATTGAAACATAATGCTTACATGATTGGGTAATTATATGAGTAGAACTGTTAATGATCTTAAGCTTATTAGTAAGCATGCTTCCATGGTTAAAATTCAAGTAGAACAAGTACTTATGGCACAAGATGATTTGCTCAATGAGTTGAATAGTAAGAACAATGATAATGTTGTTAGGGTTATGACTAGAGGTGGTAAAATGACCCCGTAACCTTTGTATCCTGAGGGTCATCCTAAGAGAGTTGAGAAAGATTCTTAGAGAATTAATACTGATGCACCTAGTCCTAGTAATAAAAAGAAAAAGAAAACTAATAGGACTTTGCATGCTTCTAGTGAACCTGTTATAGATACACCTGAGAATCCAAATGATATTTCTATTTCTGATGCTGAGACACAATCTGGTGACGAACATGAACCTAGTGATAATGTTAATGATGATGTTCATGTTTATGCTCAACCTAGTAATGATAATGATGTGGAGATTGAACCTGCTGTTGATCTTGATAACCCACAATCAAAGAATCAACGTTATGATAAGAGAGACTTTGTTGCTAGGAAACATGGTAAAGAAAGAGAACCATGGGTTCAGAAACCCATGCCCTTTCCTCCCAAACCATCCAAGAAAAAGGATGATGAGGATTTTGAGCGCTTTGCTGAAATGATTAGACCTATCTTTTTGCATATGCGTTTGACTGATATGCTGAAAATGTCTCCTTATGCTAAGTATATGAAAGAATTGTTACAAATAAAAGAAATATACCGGAAGCTAAAATTTCCACCATGCTTGCTAATTATACTTTTAAGGGTGGAATACCAAAGAAACTTGGAGATCCAGGAGTACCAACTATACCATGCTCCATTAAAACAAACTATGTTAAAACTGCTTTATGTGATCTTGGAGCCGGTGTTAGTGTTATGCCTTTCTCTTTATATTGTAGACTTGAATTGAATAAGCTAACACCTACTAAAATCTCTTTGCAAATGGCTGATAAATCAACTGCCATACCCATCGGTATTTTTGAGGATGTGCCTGTTGTGGTTGCAAACGTTACTATCTTAACGGACTTTGTTATTCTTGATATTCCCGAGGACGACAGTATGTCGATCATCCTTGGTAGACCTGTTTTGAATACTGCACAGGCTGTTATTGATTTCAACAAAGGCAATGCCACTTTTCATGTTAATGGTAATGAGCATACAATACACTTTCTGAAGAAACAACCTCAAGTTAGTATCAATTCTATTGGAAAATTTTCAACTATTACTATTGGAGGTTTTGAATTTCTTCTCCCTACTGTCAACAAGAAGTATGATATTCTCATTGTTGGGGACATGCATATCCCCGTTGAGGTAACCTAGTGTTATTCGAAAATTCGTCGGTTTCATGTTATTCGGAAGAAGTTTGTTAATAAGACTTGATCAACCTTGTTAATGGATTCCTTTTGATGAGCATGAGATGGATGAATTTAGAAAGAACAACCTTTTGTACCCACTTTTTACTTTCTGTTATTTAGAATACATAAAGCAAAAATAGTATTATCCGTCTGTTTTTTGAATTATCCGTGCAATAAAAAATGTCCCAAAAATAAAAGTTCTCCAAATGCCCTGAAAATTTAGTATGTTTTTTATATAATATTTTAGAATTTCTGGCACTGAACATACACCGGAGAGGGCTACTTTAATCCATGGGCGTAGACTAACTTAGGCCAAAAGCCTAAGCTTGGGGGAGTACGTATTTCTCACCGACATTATATTCATGTTCACACATTCATTTCAGTTGTCGGTGTTCATACTTTTTCATTGTATTATCCATGTTAGTTTATTTTCTTTTTCCCGCTTTTTTCATATGAGTTTGAAAAACTTTAAGAAAAACCAAAAAAATAGTTGTAGTTTTTCTTTAGTTTCTTTCCATGTTTATTTAGTAGTAGTATTAAAAGAAAACCCAAAAAATAGTTGTAGCTTCTCTTTAGTTTCTTTCCATGTTTCTTTCCATCTTCTTTTACTTGTTGGGAGCTTTCCCCTGTAAATAGTTTTTCTCGTTCTTGTTTTACTTTCTTCAGAAAAGGAAAAACTCCAAAATCATTTCAGTGTGTTTCTTTGAATTTCTTTTTTTCCTTTCTTTGGGTTGATAGGAGAAGACCACGATGAAAATGTTGAGTGGCTCTCATATGCATTATTGTTGATCTAACAAAGAGCCCATATTACCTTGTCTTCTCCTTTGAAACAAATGTCTGCAAATTCCATCTTAGTCCAACGCACGTGCACTTTTATTATTATCCACACCGTTCGGTCGTGCAAGTGAAAGGCAATAATGACGATATATGATGAAATGATTGAGATGAGGAAAAGCTGGTATGAACTCGACCTATCTTGTTGTTGTAAATATGATTAGTTCATCGTTCTTGATTCAGCCCATTATGAATGAAACATGCTTGCAATGACAATTAGAGATTATAGTTGCTCATGCCATGCTTAATTAGCTAGGAGTTTATAGTGGTTTACCTTGCGTGACAACATGCTTTTAAAATGGTTGTGATGTAGTATGATAGGATGGTATCCTCCTTTGAATGATTTGAGTGGCTTGACTTGGCACATGTTCACGCATGTAGTTGAAACAAAATCAACATAGCCTCCATGATATTTATGTTCATGGTGATTTATATCCTACTCATGCTTCCACTCAATGTTGGTCAATCTCAATGCATGTTTATCACTGTTGTCACTCTCTAGTTGGTCGCTCCTCAATCTCTTGCTAGCCTTCACTTGTACTAAGAGGGAATACTGCTTGTGCATCCACTTCCATAAACCCAAAGTTGTTCCATATGAGTCCACCATACCTACCTATATGCGGTATCTACCGGCCGTTCCAAGTAAATTTGCATGTGCCAAACTCTAAACCTTCAAATAATAATCTATTTTGTATGCCCGAATCGTTCATGTAGCGACTGGGGGCTGTCAGTATCTTCCATGCTAGGTGGGTTATTCTCACGATGAGTGGACTCCGCTCGTCATTCACGAGAAAATGGCTGGTAATCGGGATGCCCAGTTCCATGCTCAAATCAAATCAAAATATAATTTCAAACAAAACTCCCCTAGGATTGTTGTTAGTTGGACGGTACCCGTTGTTTCGGACCAGCCGTGGAATGTGCTTGTTGGCGGAGGGGGAGTAAAAACTTTACCATTCTGTTTGGGAACCGCCTATAATGTATCTAGTATGGAAGATACCGAGATCTCTTGGTTGTTATGTTGACAATGAAAGCATACCGCTCAAAATATTATTCATCTCAGTTTCAAAAAGCTCGAGCTCTGGCACCTCTGCAAATCCCTGCTTCCCTCTGCGAAGGGCCTATCTATTTACTTTTATGTTGAGTCATCATCCTCTTATAAAAAGCACCAGTTAGAGAGAACCACTGTCATTTGTATGCATTGTTAGTAATTGATATTGAGTATGACTATGACTGGATCTCTTTTACCATGAATTACAATGTCTAGTCAGTCCTTGATCTTTAGGGTGCTCTGCATTTATGTTTTGTGGTCTCATAAAGGGCTAGCGAGATACCATCTTGTTATATCATATCATGATTGTTTTGAGAAAGTGTTGTCATCCGAGATTTATTATTATTGCTCGCTAGTTGATTATGCCATTGATATGAGTAAATGTGAACCTAAATGTTATTGTGAATATGGTTAGTTCATAATCTTTGCTGAAAACTTAAATGCCGGCTTTACATATTTGCATCAACAAGATCAAACACAGTTTGTAAAAGTTTTTCTTTATCACTTTCAGTTTATCAACTAAATTGCTTGAGGACAAGCAATGGGTTAAGCTTGGGGGAGTTGATACGTCCCCATCGTATCTACTTTTCCAAACTCTTTTGCCCTTGTTTTGGACTCTAATTTGCATGATTTGAATGGAAATAACCCGGACTGATGATGTTTTCAGCAGAATTGCCTTGGTGTTATTTTGTGCAGAAATAGAAGTTCTCAGAATGACCTGAAACTTCATGGAGAATATTTTTGGAATAAATAAAAAATATTGGCTAAAGAATCAACAGAGGGGGACCCACCTACTGTCCACAAGGGTGGAGGGCGCGCCCCTGCCTTGTGGGTCCCTTGGACCTCCACTGACCTCAACTCCAACTCCATATATTCACGTCCAGGGAGAAAAAATCAGAGAGAAGGATTCATCGCGTTTTACGATACAGAGCCGCCACCACCTCCTGTTCTTCATCGGGAGGGCAGATTTGGAGTCCGTTCGGGGCTCCGGAGAGGGGAAATCATCGCCATCGTCATCATCAACCATCCTCCATCACCAATTTCATGATGCTCACCACCATGCATGAGTAATTCCATCGCAGGCTTGCTGGATGGTGATGGGTTGGATGAGATTTATCATGTAATCGAGTTAGTTTTGTTAATGTTTGATCCCTAGTATCCACTATGTTCTAAGATTGATGTTGCTATGACTTTGCTATGCCTAATGCTTGTCACTAGGGCCTGAGTGCCATGATTTCAGATCTGAACCTGTTCTGTTTTCATGAATATATTTGTGTTCTTGATCCTATCTTGCAAGTTGTAGACACCTATTATGAGTTATGATCCGCATACCCCAAGGTGACAATAATTGGGATTCTTTCTGGTGATTACCGTAGTTTGAGGAGTTCATGTATTCACTAAGTGCTAATGCTTTGGTTCGGTTCTCTATTAAAAGGAGGCCTTAATATCCCTTAATTTCGATTAGGACCCCGCTACCACGGGAGGGTAGGACAAAAGATGTCATGCAAGTTCTTTTCCATAAGCACGTATGACTATATTCAGAATACATGCCTATATTATATTGATGAATTGGAGCTAGTTCTGTGTCACTCTAGGTTATAACTGTTGCATGATGAATGCCATCCGACATAATTATACATCATTGATCCATTGCCTACGGGCTTTTCACATATTGATCTTTGCTACGTTACTTTGCCGTTACCACTGTTACAATTGCTACAAAACTGCTACTGTTACTTTTGCCACTGTTACCGTTACTTCCATACTACTTTGCTTAAATACTTCGCTGCAGATATTAAGTCTTACAGGTGTGGTTGAATTGACAACTCAGCTGCTAATATTTGAGAATATTCTTTGGCTTCCCTTGTGTCGAATCAATAAATTTCGGTTGAATACTCTACCCTCGAAAATTGTTGCGATCCCCTATACTTGTGGGTTATCATCCCCCAGTCCCCACTTTCTTTCCCTTTTCAACCAATAGATCGGTTTATATTGAGTTTGTACTGTGTTTCCCTTTATTTCCCTATTAGACCAGGAGACCAGTTGGATAGCCAGTCTCTACTACTTTTCGCCTCCATTATTTCCTCTTTTGACTAAGTCCTAGATTCAAGTAACAAATCTTCCCCCGCCTCCACCCCTTTCTTCCTTGTTTGAACCAAGTAGTACTAGATTCGACTGCATGAAGTAGTTTTACCTCTTAACAGTAAAAATATAGGTGGCTTTCGAACAGCCGATCGATCCTATCGACGAGGGGTGATACGTCTCCAACGTATCTATAATTTTTGATTGTTCCATGCTATTATATTATCTATTTTGGATGTTTTATATGCATTAATATGCTATTTTATATTATTTTTGGGACTAACCTATTAACCTAGAGCCCGGTGCCAGTTTCTGTTTTTTCCCTGTTTTTGAGTTTGGCAGAAAAGGAATACCAAATGGAGTCCAAACGGAATAAAACCTTCGCGATGATTTTTCTTGGACCAGAAGACACCCAGGAGACTTGGAGATCAAGTCGAAAGAGCCACGAGGCGGCCATAAGGGGGCAGGGCGCGCCCAGGGGGTAGGGCGCGCCCCCTACCTTGTGGGCCCCTCGTGACTCCCCTTACCTAATTCTTCATCCTATATATTCACATATATTCCCAAACCACCAGAAGTATCCATGAAAACACTTTTCCACCACCGCAACCTTCTGTTCCCGTGAGATCTCATCTTGGGGCCTTTTTCGGCATCCTGCCGGAGGGGGATTCGATCACGGAGGGCATGTACATCAACTCTATTGCCCTTCCGATGAAGTATGAGTAGTTTACCTCAGAGCCCAAAATATTAAAAATGAGAGAAAAGAGAGAAAGGGGCAATGTTACTGTCCTTTTACCACACTTGTGCTTCAAACTAGCACTATGATCTTCATGATAGAGAGTCTCCGATGTTGTCACTTTCATATACTAGTGGGAATTTTTCATTATAGAACTTGGCTTGAATATTCCAATGATGGGCTTCCTCAAATTGCCCTAGGTCTTCGTGAGCAAGCGAATTGGATGCACACCCACTTAGTTTCTTTTTGAGCATTTATAAACTTATAGCTCTAGTGCATCCGTTGCATGGCAATCCCTACTCACTCACATTGATATCTATTGATGGTCATCTCCATAGCCCGCTGATACACCTAGTTGATGTGTGACTATCTCCTTCTTTTTGTCTTCTCCACAACCACCATATTCTACTCCACCTATAGAGCTATGTCCATGGCTCATGCTCATGTATTGCGTGAAAGTTGAAAAAGTTTGAGAACATCACAAGTATGAAACAATTGCTTGGCTTGTCACCGGGGTTGTGCATGATTTGAATATTTTGTGTGATGAAGATGGAGCATAGCCAGACTATATGATTTTGTAGGGATAAGCTTTCTTTGGCCATGTTATTTTGAGAAGACATAATTGCCTTGTTAGTATGCTTGAAGTATTATTGTTTTTATGTGAATATTAAACTTTTGTTTTGAATCTTATGGATCTGAACATTCATGCCACAATAAATAAAAATTACATGGATAAATATGTTAGGTAGCATTCCACATCAAAAAATCTGCTTTTATCATTTACCTACTCGAGGACGAGCATGAAATAAGCTTGGGGATGCTTGATACGTCTCCAACGTATCTATAATTTTTTATTGTTCCATGCTATTATATTATCTATTTTGGATGTTTTCTTTGCATTAATATGCTATTTTATATTATTTTTGTGACTAACTAATACGTCTCCAATGTATCTATAATTTTTGATTGTTCCATGCTGTTTTATTATCAATCTTGGATGTTTTATAATCATTTTATATAATTTTTTGGTACTAACCTCTTGACATAGTGCCAAGTGCCAGTTGCTGTTTTTTCCTTGTTCTTTACATCGCAGGAAATCAATATCAAACGGAGTCCAAATGCCACAAAACTCCATGATGATTTTTTATGGGCAAGAAGGAAGGCAATGGGCCCTGGTTGCACCTTGGGGGTGCCCTGAGGGGGGCACAACCCACCAGGGCGCGCCAGGAGGCCCAGGCGCGCCCTGGAGGGTTGTGCCCACCTCAGGTGACCCTCGGACCACCTCTTTGCTCTATAAATACCCCAAAAATCCAGCCGCCGTAGAGTCCAGAACCACCAGATCCAATCTAGACACCATCACAGAGGGGTTCACCACTTCCATTGGTGCCTCTCCGATGATGCATGAGTAGTTCTTTGTAGACCTTCGGGTCCGTAGTTAGCAGCTAGATGGCTTTCTCTCTCTCGCTGAATTCTCAACACAATGGTCTCTTGGAGATCCATATGATGTAACTCTTTTTGCGGTGTGTTTGTTGGGATCTGATGAACTTCGAGTTTATGATCAGTCATATCTTTTTATATCCATGAAAGTTATTTGAGTTTCTTTGATCTCTTATATGCATGATCTCTTATAGCCTTGTATTTCTTCTCCGATATTTGGGTTTTGTTTGGCCAACTTGATCTATTTATATTGCAACGGGAAGAGGTGCCCGGTAGTGGGTTCGATCTTACGGTGCTTAATCCCAGTGACAGAAAGGGAACCGACACGTATGTATCATTGCTACTAAGGATAAAAAGACGAGATCTATATCTACCGCCATATAGATAACAGATCTTGTCTACATCATGTCATCGTTCTTATGGCATAGCTCCATTTTTCCATGAACTTAATACACTAGATGCATGCTGGATAGTGGTCAATGTGTGGAGTAATAGTAGTAGATGCAGGTAGGAGTCGGTCTACTAATCTTGGACGTGATGCCTATGTAATGATGATTTCCTGGATATCGTCATAATTATTTGAAGTTCTATCAATTGCCCAACAGTAATTTGTTCACCCAACGTTTGCTATCTTTCTCGAGAGAAGCCACTAGTGAAACCTACGGCCCCCGGGTCTTCTTTCTCATATATTTGCTTTGCGATCTATTTTATTTGCTCTTTTATTCAGATCTATTAAACCAAAAATACAAAAATACCTTGCTGCACTTTATTTTATTTGCGATCTATTATTCCAATCTATTATAATTTTCTCCCGTCATCGTGCCTTCTGGCGCCGTTACCCGAAATGGATTGACAACCCCTTTAACACGTCGGGTTGCGAGTGGTTGTTATTTGTGTGCAGGGGCTGTTTACGTTGTGTTGCTTGGTTCTCCTACTGGTTCGATACCTTGGTTTCATTACTGAGGGAAATACCTACCATTGTTGTGCTACATCATCCTCTCCTCTTGGGGGAAACACCGACGTAGTCTTAGCAAACATCATCAAGGGAATTTCTAGCGCCGTTGCCGGGGAGGATCTTCAACGTAACCAGGTTCCTAATCACAAATCTCATATCCTCGCAATTTACATTATTTGCCATTTTCCTCTCGTTTTCCTCTCCCCCACTTCACAAAAAATTGCCTTTTTAGTCGCCCTCTTTTTTGTTCGCCTTTTTCTCTTTGGATTTTTGTTTGCTTGTGTTACCATGTGTCTTCTATTTGGTTGCATCTTTGCTTGCTAAAAATTTATTTATATGGATCCTCATCCACTTGCTAATCTTTTTAAGATATCCAATCATGATGAACCAATTGCTAGTAAGTTGAGTGCACTAGATTATCTTTATGAAGTTTTGCTTGAGAATCGTGAATCTGAAAATTGTGATGAAATTTATGAAGTGATTCATGATAGCTCCTTGAATGAAAAGCATGATTGCAATAATTTTACTATAAATTCTATTAATATCAATTGTGCTAATAATATGCAAAACCCCAAGCTTGGGGATGCTTGTTTTGTCATGTCCTCTACTTATTGCAGTGATCATGATTGGGGTGATAATATTTCTTATGATCTTGAAATTTTATTTTAGCCTCATGATGAATATGTTTGCGATAATATTGAAAGTGGGTCTGGAAGAGTGTCAACTTGAGCTAAAAATAATCCCACATATTTGGAGAGTGTTCAATCTTATGTAAGTTTTTATGAAAGTGGGTTTGGAGAGGTCATGACTTTATTTGATGATATCCCACTATTTTCGAAGAGTGTCAACTTTGCATGCATGTGGATCATAAAGAGAAAATTTTATATGATAGTTATATTATTGAATTTGATTATGATCCTACATATAATTATTATGAGAGAGGAAAATATGGTTGTAGAAATTTTCATGTTATTAAATTTCCTCTCGTTGTGTTGAGATTGTCAATATTTTATTCCTCTCCTTTGCATATGCTATATGTTTCGTGTTTTGATAATTTGTTTTCCTATAAAATTCCTATGCATAGGAAGTATGTTAGACTTAAATGTGTTTGTCACATGTTTCATGATGCTCTCTTTGTGTTTCGATTATTATCTGTTGTGTGATCATCGTTGAAATATTATGCCTAGCTAAGGGCGTAAAACTATAGCGCTTGTTGGGAGGCAACCCAATGAATAAAAATTGTTTTTCCTTTCTGATCTTGTGTGTTTACACAATTATGCTACTGGTATGATTGTGATTTTTATGTTTTAATTAGTGTTTGTGCCAAGTAAAGCCTATAGGATCTTCTTGGATGATAGTTGTTTGATCTTGCTGAAAAAGACAGAAACTTTGCGCTCACGAAAATAATTTTCATAAATCACAGAAACGTGCTTTTGCCCTGATTCTTTTTGCAGAAGATTAATATACAAATTACCCTGGTCGTCCTATTTTGGTAGAAGTTTTGGAGTTCCAGAAGTATTCGCCAAAGTCAGATTACTACAGACTGTTCTGCTTTGACAGATTCTGTTTTCTTTGCGTTGTGTGCTTATTTTGATGGCTCTGTGGTTTTCTTTGATGAGTTTTTGCCATAGAAAAGTTGGAATACAGTAGATATAATACAAAAATAAAATATGAATTGGTTTGATACAACACTTATAGTAGTGGTTTGCTTTCTTATACTAACGGATCTCACAAAGGTTTTGTTGAGTTTTGTGTGATTGAAGTTTTCAAGTTTTGGGTTATCCTACGATGGATGAAGGAAGGATGTAAGAGCCTAAGCTTGGGGATGCCCGGACATCCCAAGCTATTATCCAAGAATGAGCAACCAACTAAGCTTGGGGATGCCCCCGAGTGGCATCCCCGCTTTTTTCCAACAACTATCGGTATTTTACTCGAGGCTATATTTTTATTCGTCACATGATATGTGTTTTGCTTGGAGCGTCTTGTATGATATGTGTCTTTGCTTGTTTTATTTTGTGTTTTAAGTCATCAATCCTTGCTGGACACACCTATTTGAGAGAGCCAAAATTATATCATTACTTGTTAGAATTGTTCTCTATGCTTCACTTAAATCTTTTATGAGCTAGGACTTGCTCTAGTGCTTCACTTATATCTTTTTGAGCACGGTGTGCTTAGTAATTTTGAAGAAATTCTCTCTTGCTTCACTTAAATTATTTGGAGAGAAAGAAAATTTGTAATGCTCATGATTATGAAAAGCAACACATGAAAATTAGTCCTAAAGTGATAGATATCCAAGAAGGAGAAAGTAAAAAAATGTCATGAAGATCATTGGACAAAATAAACTTGATTCTTAGTAATAGTTTTGAGATATGATGATGTGATATGTGAGTTATGTTGATGAGTAATTTAGCTTTAGTAAGAATATTGGTGTTAAGGTTTGTGATTCCCTATGCATGCACAAAAGTTAATAATCATGCAATGAAAATTATATCCTACTTGTGGTGCATTATTCCGTGTTAATTATGCTTAATGCTTGCTTATGAGATTATTCGTTTCTTGGTTGGTCGCTTCTCAATCTTTTTGCTAGCCTTCATGTTGCACCAAGTATGACCTCTACATGTGCATCCAAAATCCTTTAAACCAGTTTTGCCACATGAGTCCACTATATCTACCTATTTGCGGTATCTTTTGCCGTTCTAAGCAAATTTGTATGTGCCATCTCTAATTTTCAAAATAAACTTCACTTTTGTGTATTTGTTTCGCTCGCGGAACGGTAACGGGTGGCTAATATTTTCCATGCTAGATGTGTTATTCTCACGATAAGTGTTTATTCACTCGTCATTCAACAAGAGTAAGGCAAAGGTATTAGGGATGCCCAGTCCCGAAATGCAAAAATGAATTTACTTTATGTTGTCAAATAATAAATTCCTTGGAAAGTGTTGGTATGGAGGGAACCCGTGGATACGGCTAGCCATGGAAAGTGAAAGAATGGTGGAAAAAGGAATAACCTTTATTTTCTGTTTGGGAACCGCCTATGGCATATCTAGCATGGAAAGTGTTCGTAGCTCTGAGTCGTTTTTATTGGTGGGATGGATACACCTCCTAAAATGTTTTTATCTCTAATTTTTTTGCTTTGAGCTCTGACACCTGTACAAATACCTACTTCCCTCTGCGAAGGGCCTTTCTTTTACTTTATACAATTTTTATTTTGAAATTTGAGTCTCCATCTTCTCTTACAAAAGCACCAACTAGGAGGCAATATGATCGTGCTCAAGTATTGGGTGTAGTTAATATTCGAGTGTGTTTCATGAATGGACCAATGTTTGAGCATGATGGGCTAGGGATAACTTATTTTAGCATTGATATTTTGAAAAACATGATTGATTGTTGATATGCTTGAGTATCTAAATTATTATGCCAAAACTAGACTATTGCTTTGAATCACATAAAAGTCCAAATGCCTGTGCTATAAAGAAAAGAATATGATATGACTTCATGAACAGCACTCCACATCAAAAATTCTGTTTTTATCACTTACCTACTCAAGGACGAGTAGGAGTTAAGCTTGGGGATGCTGATACGTCTCCAACGTATCTATAATTTTTTATTGTTCCATGCTGTTTTATTATCAATCTTGGATGTTTTATAATCATTTTATAGTCAGTTTATATCATTTTTTGGTACTAACCTATTGACATAGTGCCAAGTGCCAGTTGCTGTTTTTTCCATGTTTTTTACATCGCAGGAAATCAATATCAAATGGAGTCCAAATGCCACGAAACTCCACGATGATTTTTTATGGGCCAGAAGGAACGCAATGGGCCCTGGTTGCACCTGGGGGGTGCCCGGAGGGAGGCACAACCCACCAGGGCGCGCCAGGAAGCCCAGGCGCGCCCTGGTGGGTTGTGCCCACCTCGGGTGCTCCCCGGGCCGCCTCTTTGCTCTATAAAGACCCCAAGAATCCACAAACCCTAGGGGAGCCGACGAAATATTCACCAGCCGCTGCAGAGTCCAGAACCACCAGATCCAATCTAGACACCATCATGGAGGGGTTCACCACTTCCATTGGTGCCTCTCCGATGATGCGTGAGTAGTTCTTTGTAGACCTTCGGGTCCGTAGTTAGTAGCTAGACGACTTTCTCTCTCTCGCTGAATTCTCAAGACAATGGTCTCTTGGAGATCTAGACACCATCACGGAGGGGTTCACCACTTCCATTGGTGCCTCTCCGATGATGCGTGAGTAGTTCTTTGTAGACCTTCGGGTCCGTAGTTAGTAGCCAGATGGCTTTCTCTCTCTCTCTTGCTGAATTCTCAATACAATGGTCTCTTGGAGATCCATATGATGTAACTCTTTTTGCGGTGTGTTTGTTGGGATCTGACGAACTTCGAGTTTATGATCAGTCATATCTTTTTATATCCATGAAAGTTATTTGAGTTTCTTTGATCTCTTATATGCATGATCTCTTATAGCCTCGTATTTCTTCTCTGATATTTGGGTTTTGTTTGGCCAACTTGATCTATTTATCTTGCAATGGGAAGAGGTGCCTGGTAGTGGGTTCGATCTTACGGTGCTTCATCCTAGTGACAGAAAGGGAACCGACACGTATGTATCGTTGCTACTAAGGATAAAAAGACGAGACCTATATCTACCTCCATATAGATAAACGGATCTTGTCTACATCATGGCATCGCTGTTATTGCACAACTCCGTTTTTCTATGAACTTAATACACTAGATGCATGCTGGATAGCGGTCGATGTGTGGAGTAATAGTAGTAGATGCAGGTAGGAGTCGGTCTACTAATCTTGGACGTGATGCCTATGTAATGATGATTGCCTGGATATCGTCATAATTATTTGAAGTTCTATCAATTGCCCAACAGTAATTTGTTTACCCACCGTTTGCTATCTTTCTCGAGAGAAGCCATTAGTGAAACATACGACCCCCGGGTCTTCTTTCTCATATATTTGCTTTGCGATCTATTTTATTTGCTCTTTTATTCAGATCTATTAAACCAAAAATACAAAAAATACCTTGCTGCACTTTATTTTATTTGCGATCTATTATTCCAATCTATTACAATTTTCTCCCGTCATCGTGCCTTAGAAGGCCCGTTACCCAAAAGGGATTGACAACCCCTTTAACACGTCGGGTTGCGAGTGGATGTTATTTGTGTGCAGGGGTTGTTTATGTTGTGTTTCTTGGTTCTCCTACTGGTTCGATACCTTGGTTTCATTACTGAGGGAAATACCTACCGTTGTTGTGCTACATCATCCTCTCCTCTTGGGGGAAACACCGACGTAGTCTTAGCCAACATCATCAAGGGAATTTCTGGCGCCCTTGCCGGGGAGGATCTTCAACATAACCAGGTTCCTAATCACAAATCGCATCTCCTCGCAATTTACATTATTTGCCATTTGCCTCTCATTTTCCTCTCCCCCACTTCACAGAAAATTGCCTTTTTATTCGCCCTCTTTTTTGTTCGCCTTTTTCTCGTAGGATTTTTGTTTGCTTGTGTTACCATGTGTATTCTATTTGCTTGCATCTTCGCTTGCTAAAAATTTATTTTATGGATCCTCATCCACTTGCTAATCTTTTTAAGATATCCAATCATGATGAACCAATTGCTAGTAAGTTGAGTGCACTAGATTATCTTTATGAAGTTTTGCTTGAGAATCGTGAATCTGAAAATTGTGATGAAATTTATGAAGTGATTCATGATAGCTCCTTGAATGAAAGGCATGATTGCAATAATTTTACTATAAATTCTATTAATATCAATTCTGCTAATAATATGCAAACCCCAAGCTTGGGGATGTTTGTTTTGTCATGTCCGCTACTTATTGCAATGATCATGATTGGGGTGATAATATTTCTTATGATCTTGAAAATTTATTTAAGCCTCATGATGAATATGTTTGCGATAATATTGAAAGTGGGTCTGGAAGAGTGTCAACTTTAGCTAAAAATAATCCCACATATTTGGAGAGTGTTCAATCTTATGAAAGTTTTTATGGAAGTGGGTTTGGAGAGGTCATGACTTTATTTGATGATATCCCACTATTTTCGAAGAGTGTCAACTTTGCATGCATGTGGATTATAAAGAGAAAATTTTATATGATAGTTATATTATTGAATTTGATTATGATCCTACATATAATTATTATGAGAGAAGAAAATATGGTTGTAGAAATTTTCATGTTATTAAATTTCCTCTCGTTGTATTGAGATTGTCAATATTTTATTCCTCTCCTTTGCATATGCTATATGTTTCGTGTTTTGATAACTTTTTTCCTATAAAATTCCTATGCATAGGAAGTATGTTAAACTTAAATGTGTTTGTCACATGTTTCATGATGCTCTCTTTGTGTTTCGATTATTATCTGCTGTGTGGGCATCGTTGAAATATTATGCCTAGCTAAGGGCGTAAAACTATAGTGCTTGTTGGGAGGCAACCCAATGAATAAAATTTGTTTTTGCTTTTTTGCTTTCTGCTCTTGTGTGTTTACACAATTATGCTACTGGTATGATTGTGCTTTTTATCTTTTAATTAGTGTTTGTGTCAAGTAAAGCCTATAGGATCTTCTTGGATGATAGTTGTTTGATCTTGCTGAAAAACATAGAAACTTTGCGCTCACGAAAATAATTTTCATAAATCAGAGAAAAGTGCTTTTTCCCTGATTCTTTTTGCAGAATATTAATATACAAATTACCCTGGTCTTCCTAATTTGGTAGAAGTTTTGGAGTTCCAGAAGTATTCGCCAAAGTCAGATTACTACAGACTGTTCTGCTTTGACAGATTCTGTTTTCTTTGTGTTGTGTGCTTATTTTGATGGCTCTATGGTTTTCTTTGATGAGTTTTTGCCACAGAAAAGTTGGAATAAAGTAGATATAATACAAAAATAAAATATGAATTGGTTTGATACAGCACTTATACTAGTGGTTTGCTTTCTTATACTAACGGATCTCACAAAGGTTTTGTTGAGTTTTGTGTGATTGAAATTCAAGTTTTGGGTTATCTTACGATGGATGAAGGAAGGATGTAAGAGCCTAAGCTTGGGGATGCCCCGGCATCCCAAGCTATTATCCAAGAATGAACAACCAACTAAGCTTGGGGATGCCCCCGAGTGTCATCCCCGCTTTCTTCCAACAACTATTGGTATTTTACTCGAGGCTATATTTTTATTCGTCACATGATATGTGTTTTGCTTGGAGCGTCTTGTATGATATGTGTCTTTTCTTGTTTTATTTTGTCTTTTAAGTCATCAATCCTTGCTGGACACACCTATTTGAGAGAGCTAAAATTATATCATTACTTGTTAGAATTGCTCTCTATGCTTCACTTAAATCTTTTATGAGCTAGGACTTGCTCTAGTGCTTCACTTATATCTTTTTGAGCACGGTGTGCTTAGTAATTTTGAAGAAATTCTCTCTTGCTTCACTTAAATTATTTTGAGAGAAAGAAAATTTGTTATGCTAATGATCTTCACTTATATTTGTTCGAGTTTATGAAAAGCAACACATGAAAATTAGTCCCAAAGTGATAGATATCCAAGAAGGATAAAGCAAAAAAATGTCATCAAGATCATTGGACAAAATAAACTTGATTCTTAGTAATAGTTTTGAGATATGATGATGTGATATGTGAGTTATGTTGATGAGTATTATGCTTTAGTAAGAATATTGGTGTTAAGGTTTGTGATTCCCTATGCATGCACAAAAGTCAATAATCATGCAATGAAAATTATATCCTACTTGTGGTGCATTATTCGGTGTTAATTATGCTTAATGCTTGCTTATGAGATTATTCGTTTCTTGGTTGGTCGCTTCTCAATCTTTTTGCTAGCCTTCATTTTGCACCAAGTATGACCTCTACTTGTGCATCCAAAATCCTTTAAACCAGTTTTGCCACATGAGTCCACTATATCTACCTATTTGCGGTATTCTTTTGCCGTTCTAAGCAAATTTGTATGTGCCATCTCTAATTTCAAAATAAACTTCTCTTTCGGAACGGTAACGGGTGGCTAATATTTTCCATGCTAGATGTGTTATTCTCACGATGAGTGTTTATTCGCTTGTCATTGCACGAGAGTAAGGCAAAGGTATTAGGGATGCCTAGTCCCGAAATGCAAAAATGAATTTACTTTATGTTGTCAAATAATAAATTCCTTGGAAAGTGTTGGTATGGAGGGCACCCGTGGATACGGCTAGCCATGGAAAGTGAAAGAATGGTGGAAAAAGGAATAACCTTTATTTTCTGTTTGGGAACCGCCTATGGCATATCTAGCATGGAAAGTGTTCATAGCTCTGAGTCATTTTCGTTGGTGGGATGGATACACCTCCCAAAATGTTTTTATCTCTAATTTTTTTTGCTTTGAGCTCTGGCACCTCTACAAATCCCTACTTCCCTCTGCGAATGACCTTTCTTTTACTTTGTGCAATTTTTATTTTGAAATTTGAGTCTCCATCTTCTCTTACAAAAGCACCAACTAGGAGGCAATATGATCGTGCTCAAGTATTGGGTGTAGTTAATATTCGAGTGTGTTTCATGAAGGGACCGATGTTTGAGCATGATGGGATTGGGATAACTTATTTTAGCGTTGATATTTTGAAAAACATGGTTGATTGTTGATATGCTTGAGTATCTAAATTATTATGACAAAACTAGACTATTGCTTTGAATCACATAAAAGTCCAAAGGTCCATGCTATAAAGGAAAGAATATGATAAGACTTGATGAACAACACTCCACATCAAAAATTCTGTTTTTATCACTTACCTACTCGAGGACGAGTAGGAGTTAAGCTTGGGGATGCTGATACGTCTCCAACGTATCTATAATTTTTTATTGTTCCATGCTGTTTTATTATCAATCTTGGATGTTCTATAATCATTTTATATCATTTTTTGGTACTAACCTATTGACATAGTGCCAAGTGCCAGTTGCTGTTTTTTTCCATGTTTTTTACATCGCAGGAAATCAATATCAAACGGAGTCCAAATGCCACGAAACTCCATGATGGCTTTTTATGGGCCAGAAGGAAGGCAATGGGCCCTGGTTGCACCTGGGGCTGCACCGAGGGGGGCACAACCCACCAGGGCGCGGCAGGAGGCCCAGGCGCGCCCTGGTGGGTTGTGCCCACCTCGGGTGCCCCCCGGACCGCCTCTTTGCTCTATAAGTACCCCAAAAATCCACAAACCCTAGGGGAGTCGACGAAATATTCATCCAGCCGCCGCAGACTCCAGAACCACCAGATCCAATCTAGACACCATCACAGAGGGGTTCACCACTTCCATTGGTGCCTCTCCGATGATGCATGAGTAGTTCTTTGTAGACCTTCGGGTCCGTAGTTAGCAGCTAGATGGCTTTCTCTCTCTCGCTGTATTCTCAACACAATGGTCTCTTGGAGATCCATATGATGTAACTCTTTTTGCGGTGTGTTTGTTGGGATCTGATGAACTTCGAGTTTATGATCAGTCATATCTTTTTATATCCATGAAAGTTATTTGAGTTTCTTTGATCTCTTATATGCATGATCTCTTATAGCCTTGTATTTCTTCTCCGATATTTGGGTTTTGTTTGGCCAACTTGATCTATTTATATTGCAACGGGAAGAGGTGCCCGGTAGTGGGTTCGATCTTACGGTGCTTAATCCCAGTGACAGAAAGGGAACCGACACGTATGTATCATTGCTACTAAGGATAAAAAGACGAGATCTATATCTACCGCCATATAGATAACAGATCTTGTCTACATCATGTCATCGTTCTTATGGCATAGCTCCATTTTTCCATGAACTTAATACACTAGATGCATGCTGGATAGTGGTCAATGTGTGGAGTAATAGTAGTAGATGCAGGTAGGAGTCGGTCTACTAATCTTGGACGTGATGCCTATGTAATGATGATTTCCTGGATATCGTCATAATTATTTGAAGTTCTATCAATTGCCCAACAGTAATTTGTTCACCCAACGTTTGCTATCTTTCTCGAGAGAAGCCACTAGTGAAACCTACGGCCCCCGGGTCTTCTTTCTCATATATTTGCTTTGCGATCTATTTTATTTGCTCTTTTATTCAGATCTATTAAACCAAAAATACAAAAATACCTTGCTGCACTTTATTTTATTTGCGATCTATTATTCCAATCTATTATAATTTTCTCCCGTCATCGTGCCTTCTGGCGCCGTTACCCGAAATGGATTGACAACCCCTTTAACACGTCGGGTTGCGAGTGGTTGTTATTTGTGTGCAGGGGCTGTTTACGTTGTGTTGCTTGGTTCTCCTACTGGTTCGATACCTTGGTTTCATTACTGAGGGAAATACCTACCGTTGCTGTGCTACATCATCCTCTCCTCTTGGGGGAAACACCGACGTAGTCTTAGCAAACATCATCACTAACCTATTGACCTAGAGCCCAGTGCCAGTTTCTGTTTTTTCCTTGTCTTTGAGTTTCGCAGAAAAGAAATACCAAACAGAGTCCAAATGGAATAAAACCTTCACGATGATTTTTCTTGGACCAGAAGACACCCAGGAGACTTGGAGATCAAGTCGGAAGAGCCATGAGGCGGTCACAAGGGGGGAGGGCGCGCCCAGGGGGTAGGGCACGCCCCCCTGCCGTGTGGGTTCCTCGTGACTCCCCTAACCTAATTCTTCATCCTATATATTCACATATATTCCCAAACCACTAGAAGTATGCACGAAAACACTTTTCCACCACCGCAACCTTCTGTTCCCGTGAGATCCCATCTTGGGGCCTTTTTCGGCATCCTGCCGGAGGGGGATTCGATCACGGAGGGCATCTACATCAACTCTACTGCCCTTCCGATGAAGCGTGAGTAGTTTACCTCAGACGTACGGGTCCATAGCTAGTAGCTAGATGGCTTCTTCTCTCTCTTTGATTCTCAATACCATGTTCTCCTCGATGTTCTGGGAGATCTATCCGATGTAATCTTCTTTTGCGGTGTGTTTGACGAGATCCGATGAATTGTGGATTTGCGATCGGCTTATTTATGAATATTATTTGAATCTTCTCTGAATTCTTTTATGCATGATTTGATATCTTTGTAATTCTCTTCTAACTATCGGTTTAGTTTGGCCAACTAGATTGGTTTTTCTTGCAATGGGAGAAGTGCTTAGCTTTGGGTTCAATCTTGCGGTGTCCTTTCCCAGTGACAGTAGGGGTAGCAAGGCACGTATTGCATTGTTGCCATCAAGGATAAAAACATGGGGTTTACATCATATTGCTTGAGTTTATTCCTCTACACCATGTCATCTTACTTAATGTATTACTTTGTTCTTCATGAACTTAATACTCTAGATGCAGGCAGGAGTCGGTCGATGTGTGGAGTAATAGTAGTAGATGCAAAATCGTTCTGGTCTACTTGACACGAACGTGATGCCTATATTTCATAATCATTGCCTTGGATATCTTCATAACTTTGCGCTTTTCTATCAATTGCTCGACAGTAATTTGTTCACCCACTGTATTATTTGCTATCTTGAGAGAAGCCTCTAGTGAAACCTATGGCCCCCGGGTCTATTTTCCATCATATAAATTTCCGATATACTATTTTGTAATCTTTTACTTTTCGATCTATAAACCAAAAACACCAAAAATACTTTATCTTTTGTTTAATTTTATTTATCTATCTCTATCAGATCTCACTTTTGCAAGTAATCATGAAGGGATTGACAACCCCTTTATCGCATTGGGTGCAAGTTGTTTGATTGTTTGTGCAGGTATTGGTGATTTGTGCGTTGTCTCCTACTGGATTGATACCTTGGTTCTCTAACTGAGGGAAATACTTGTCTCTACTTTGCTGCATCACCCTTTCCTCTTCATGGGAAAAACCAACGCAAGCTCAAGAAGTAGCAAGGGGCCTGAGAAATAGTAAAAGATACAAATGCAGCGACGTCAGGAGCTGGGGCAGTAGAGCAAGGCCGGTTTCGAAGGAAGTTATACCTGAGGTCGCCGAGATGTCGCTAGGTGGGCAGCGGGAGGCCAAATCTGCCCCAGTAGGGCAGCGAGGAAGAAGGGGTCGGAGGCCCTCCCTAGCCGGCGCTGCGTGGGAGAGAACGGCAAGGCACACTGACTAGGACGCGCCGGTAGTGGGTAAGAGCCGTCACCGAGGACGACCACGTGAACATTGCACCTTCTCACCTTCACCAGCGGAGGGGATCCGGTCGGATCTGTGACCATCGGTGAGCAGAGAGAGAGAGAGAGAGTGTGTGGCCACCGCTGTCGTGTTTAGATCTAGAGAGGACGAGAGAGTGTGAAGAGAGCAACACAAGCAAGCAAGCACGGAGGCTCCTGCCTATATAGTGGAGTAGTTTTCTTTTATCTACCGGAGCTGGCTTGACCTCGGCAATGACTTCGAGACGTCTTCACGCACGTGCCCCAGAGGCGCAGTTGTCGTCATTTTGATCTGAAGTACCGGATTAACATATACGTGACACTAAAAAATGCCACATGACAAGAAACCATAATCTCACTGCCCCAAGGAGCCAACATGAATCCCAACGGACAAACTAGATGAGGATCAAAGCTCAAATTAAAGACACTTGTAGAAAAGGGATCAATCAATAGATGTCCTAATTAACATAGCCGGCTTGACCTAGATGGCAGCCGAGTAGTCTTCGTGCATGTGCCCCCAATGACCAGCGCCCTGGAGGAACGCAGTTGCTGCTGTTTGACCCTCGCAGTGATCCGAAGCACATGACACCTAATATTGCGAGATGACATGAAACTTTTTTTTAGATTTCTCATCAGAACTACAACCCTGTACAACACAGCCTGCACGATATGTAGACGATAGCCAATCCAGTGGTCTGCTGGAGTCTGGTCACATGCATGGACGAATTGATCTCCCGTGTCGTGCCGGGATTGCCCAGGCACCGACGTGTTTACAGCATTGCTCCAGTACTATCGCTCGTCTCTCTCTTCTATTAACGCAGCCGACTTGCGGGGACGGGGGAGTGTGCCTATGATCGTTTCTCAATTGCGGTCCCACAAGTGTGTGCAAATGCAATATGACACCCATTCGATTCTGAGAGTGGCGTGCCAGACTGATCGACTGTCTGGGGTGCAACGCGAACGCGATGAGCGTGCTATATACATGTGTACCGCCATTTTCTTGAGGCTTTGCTCCATGGCGCAATCCATGGATACAAAATTAGATTCAAAAGTCGAGGGTGGGGCTTTTCCCATGCGGTAGGCGGGGCAGTTCCGCGTAGTCGGTTCGACAGAGAGGCGAGAACATGAGGGAGTAGGTTGCTGCAAACGTAGGGTTGTGTGATTTGACGGCTCGTTACTGCTGGACAGGTGGGGCCCTGTGATTTGACTTGACATTATCATTATTACTGCAGCGCTACGACCGGTGTGAGTCTCCCGATTCCTGACCTCCTCCATGGTATACAGGTGCCAAGTACTGTACTCCTTACTCCTTGGCAAATGCAGTAAATACTATGAAGAAAGAGATAGAGAGAAGTAAAAAAATAATCTTATAGCCAACCTTATAGCTAACCTTGTTGTATGAGTGACTAAGTGATGACTATGTATGACATGCCAACATCAGATAGCCTAACACACCTGGACAGAGGAAGTAGTTTCATGCATGCGAAGTAGGCAAAAAATGCTCATTTATAGCCATCTGAAATCTCCAAGGGCGCGACCGCGTGAGCGAGGTGACGGTCATGGTAGGCACGACCATGATACGGGCTGCTCACAGCCCTTGGATCTGAGATCAAACGATCGCATGCTAAGTTGCTGAAAATTTGTAGAATAACCCTCCAGGATAGGATATTCGGCCATAGGTCTAGAATAACACCATGCAACTGTTCGATCTCAGATCCAAGGGCTCTCGGAAGCCCGTATCATGGGAGCATGGAAAGCTTCGTATCACCTGCAATTTTCTCGATGCTTGACGTGCGAACACGCAGATGCATGAAGCCATTTAATTGGGCGTCTAGTAGACATGACATCTAATTGGGCCCCCATACCATTGTGCATGAATCCATTTATCCACCGGGCAAGCCACTACCATGCCATTTGCACAACCCACTCAAGCATTTTTACAATTGGAAAACCGCTAGCAGTTCGCTCCTACTCGTCCTGGGCTGTCCTTTAACATTACGGTAGTTCGCTCCTAGTCGTCCCGTCCTTTCACATTATAGAAGTTCCACTAATCCTAGCCCTCCTCCCAAATCCATGGCGTCCCAAATCTCTATGATCGGCGGTGAGTACATGGTTAGAACCATCACCGGCGATGAGTTCGACATTATCTACACTCGTTCTTCGCGACGGTGAAAGGATGCCTTGCTCGCTTCAGACGCATGTTCGAAAAGTCAAATAGTGATGAGTGGGTCGCTGGGCTAGATGTTGAGTACACCACAGTCCTGGGAAAAGAGAAGAATCTAAAGGAGGAAGAGAGGAAGAAGCCTGCCGTGATCTAGGTTTGCGTGCATAACTTGTGCTTGGTCTACCACATATGCCATGCCGACATTGAGTGCGAGGATTTTAAGAACTTCCTCGCTGGTGGCAAAGTCAAATTCGTTACTGTAGACTTTATGAACAACAGAAGAGTCCTGAGTCGGATAGGCCTTGTTGTAGGCCAGCCCTTCGACCTCCAGAAGAATGGGCTGGTGCCCTCCCATCAGCCTTCAATGCTGACCCTGGAAGGAGCCATGGTTGATCCTTCATACAGTAAACTGACGAAACCTCCGCCCGAGTTTCATCTTACATGGCAGTGGAATGTACTAGATAGAGACCACATCCAGTACGCTGCAATGGATGCCTACCTTTGTTTCAATATCTACAAGGGTTGGATGAAGAGCGAGAGCCAATTGTGTGGTTCAAGCAAAGGTATCGGCAAAGAGGAAGAGGGACAAGGACGAAGTCGAGCACGTGGACGAAGAGTCCGAGTAAGGTGGCTGTGTCGTTGCTCATGGTGGTTCTAATGCAGTGTCTACCAGATTAGTTGCTTACTTTAATTTCAGGGTGCTTAGTTTTATTTGAGGGGTATGTTGTGCTGATCCCCCAGCAGAACTATGTTACGTTCCTTCTCATTACTTTAACTCTTCAGTACGTACATACTAGTATTTCTTACAGTTCATCTTGTAGTTGGTAGTACTACCACTCGTTTCTTCACATTATATACGTAAAGTATATATGGCCAACATCATATAACCAACAGTTGGCTATACTATTAATCACGCTCTAAGCATGCCACATACGCACAACACTTAAATGAGATATGTAATTAAAAAAACGTAAATGAGAGAAGTTTACCAAAGCATGAAGGAGTTTAGTTGTCAAAGAATTAAATAGGTATGCTAATTTCTTTAATATACTTTAGCACCCCATCTAAGCATGTACTAGCTTTTTAAATAATACTATATGCATAATTTGGCGACGAGCGCTCTCTAATGTACCACCTTTTTTCTTATTTCATCTTGTTAGTTTTGCTCCATGGCGCAATCCATCGATACTACTACTGTACAGAAGTACACATTTAAAAGGCTAGAGGTTAGGGAAATCTCGCTTGGTCAGTTTCATGAGAGGCGAGGGCCTTTGTGATTTGATGACTCATTACTGCTGGAAGGCGGGGCCTTGTGATTTGACTGCTCGTATAAATGTTGCCGACGACCTGAGGAGGAGCAAAGAACCATGCGATATACTCAAGTTTTCCACTAGAGAACTAGTACGATGGTGGAGCACGAAACACGGCAGCCCGGTGCGATATGGCGATAAAAAATGATCTAATTTTCTAGTCATCGATCCCACGGCGCCGCTCATCGTTAGCATTGTTCTATTCATGCCTCACAGAGAACGTGACACGTGCGGCGAAACACCCGAAGCAAAAGAAGAAACACAGGAGCAAAAGAAGAAGGAAGATTATCCCCCCCAAAAAAGAAGGAAGATGCACACACAAGTCTGGGGCGCTGCTCTCTACTACATGAAGGGTTGCTGGCCGCGGAGTCGTAACTGCTTCTTCATTGCCTCCATGACCTCCATCTCCTCGCGCATCTCCTCCGCCATCTTCTTCATTCTGTCCATGACGCGGGATTTCTCGACGCGAGCCTTCATCATCTGTTCCATGGCCGCATTACGTACCTTGACAGCAGTCGGGTGCTTGTTGCGGAGCTTCGCCAACTCCTCCTTCTATTCCATGACGAGGGCGTGCAACATCTTCACCGAGGAACTACTCTTCTCATGCAGCTTCTTCCAGCCGGCGTTCTCCTCCTTCAGCAGGCCGAGCTCATGGCAGAGCTTCGCCTTGTTCTCCTGAAGTTGCAGGATTTCGCCGATCGCCTTCTTACCCGAGGCAATGCTCTCCTTCAACAACATAACCAAGCCGGCGGTCAACTCCCCCTGCTCATTGAGCTCAATGGGCATGTCATCGAGGCTCTCCTTCAGCAGCTCCACCAAACCGTCAATGAACTCCTTCTGCTTATTGAGCTGACCGGGCATGTCGTCGAGGGATAATGACTCCAGCGTCGCCAGCTCGGCATGTTCGCCGCCGCGGCTAGGGCGCTCCTAGGAACCCTCGCCTTCCCGTGAGAGATCTTTCGAGGTCTCTGCGAGGCGGTGAGCCCTCTCTTTTTTCCGCGGCCTTGGTCTCCGCTCCCTTCTTACGAGTAGTTCTCGACCTAGAGCTCTGCACACCGGCTATGGCAAGGACGGACGAAGAAGAAAGACTTGTGAGGAGGAAGGTAGAGTGATTTTCGGCTAGGTAGTTCCCCTTTTTATAACCTAGTACTAGCACTAGTACTAAAACCTGCATAGTGGGAACATGTTCTGGTTTGATACGTACTAGGTGTGAGCAGGTTTGCACTTAATTATACTACTTTGGAATGTGATGGGCATAAGCTAAAGATTAATTGATGGTTTTGTTTTCGAGGCCCAAAATGGCTCTCGATGAGTTTCCTGGAACACAAATTTCAAGTACTACTGCTCAAATGCGGTCGCACAAGTCAGTGATGTAACTGGTTGTACATGTCAGACCAAGCCGATGCGTGTCCCTTCGGTGAGACGCGGGTCCGACCGACCGTCTGTTGGTGCGATCGACCATAAGTATTACGCGATGGAGACTTCTGGTTGTGGCTTCGGGTGATTGTCACAACCAAGCATTCAAAAACTAGTGATAAATCAATTACTACCATCTTTTTCCAAACGACCAAGTATTTTCACAGGAATACAATACATATAGATGGAGTAATTGTCACAGTTGCAAACAGCCATGGCGCCACAAGTTCACTGCAGCAGCAGCAACCGAGTAGGTCACTGCATCGCTGGCGGGGAAGTAGGGCAGCTCACCTCGCCTATGATGCATGCCCAGCGGCGCCTCCGCAGCTGGTCCCGTGATTTGGTTTCTCCTACCGCCCATTTGAACAGTTACTTAAAATTATGGTCAAAAATTGGCACAACATACGAAGTAGACCTATGGAAGTAGCAACCCATGATTTAACTACTCGCATGCACATAGTGGAGTGTAATGTCTTTCTCAACTACTTCCTCCCTCACGTCCACTCAATTTGCATGCACTGTATTAATTGACCATCAATGAAGTGAACGACTTTACACACGTCAAATTATCACATGGGGTGGATCTTCGTACAAAAATGCGTCCCACCGTGTACCCACATGTGTGTGCGAGGGAATGAGTGTGTGCGTGCACATCTTCGCTTCGTGCATGTACTGCCAGTGTGCGTGAGAGAGGACGAGTACATTCTTCTGGAACCAGGAGCACATCACTGTGATCAATCCACACAAGGAGGTCGCGACAACGCCTCCACATGTGCCACGTGGCTTCATGGATGCCTCCACATCATTTTAATCATAATATATTAACTGAAAAAGGAGAGACACTGTGTAGCGTGCCATTGGAATTCTAATTTACGTGTTTTGCACATACTGGAAGTACTGGTAAGGTACACGTGCATTGCACGCATGAGATTTGGCAACCAAATTATGAATAAATACCACACTATAGCATGTAAGCTTTGAGTCATATATGCATGATGTAGACGTTCGTTTAATTCTTGTAGTTCATCTCATTCAAAATCAATTAGTTTTTATAAAAAGTTAATCTATTTTATTATTCATGGAATTGTGCGTTGTAAAGCATAAAGTAAAAACAAATAATGGCAATTCAACTAGAAAAAAAGTTTGGGAAATTATGATATGGAAGATTCTAGAACAAAGAAGGACTTGTGTTTTGAGGTTTATGCATTATGCTTAAGTTCAACCATGGAGTCTTCTAGATTGTACATGTGGCAGAATCTGGTGGAATGTAGATGATATCCAATGGCCAGTAGTGCTCGGATTTGCCATCTCTGTACCATCTGATTGGCTTCATCCAACGACCATCTTTCAAATTTATTCGCACTCAGTATAGGGGTATAGATATAGATATAGTTATAGATACAGAGATATAGATATAGACTTGTGGCACATCATCTATAGCCTTTCTACACGCTCATTTTTTGTACAAGTGTGCTCCACCGTGCACCCGAGCCTTTGTATGTGGGAAGAAGTACGTGTGTGCACCTCTTCTCTTTCGCACACGTAGTCCGTGTGTGTGAGAGATACTAAGATATGGTGAGGGAATACATGTCAATGCAGTTTGTGTGAAGGAGAGGCCTATATACATACATGTATGTGCATGGGGCCGGGGTGATATACGAGAAGGGAGGGGAGGGGTCGACCGCGCAAGATATCGATAAAGATAGATAGAGGGAAGAGCTCTATGAGCATACAAGCACTGGGATGTGTGGGGGGGGGGGTGGGGTGCTGGAAGATGGTGCGAGGGGCCAAGTGGAGGGATACTATGAAGGAGTGCACAAGTGCGAGGTCGATATTTAAAGAGAGGGGGCAAGAACGTGCGCGGTTGCGCGCAGTGGCGGAGCCATGAAAAATAAATGAGCTAGGGGGGTAAGCATTGCTAATCCTTTATGGGGAGGGCCAATTGATCAACTTAAACCATTTTACCAGCAATTGATCTATTGATCACATTCATATTAGCCTCAGTATATAGTGATGTTAGGGGGGCCAGGGCCCTTGCTGCCCCTGTCTTCGCCACTGCGCGCGCGTCTGAGAGATGAAGTGGAAGGCATGGATGATGAGAGGGGGACGATGGATTGATAATGTGGGTGTATCAGCCATGTAATCCTATATAGAGAGGTATAGATTGATCGATGTGTACGTGGGAAAGAGGGTGAGACCTGACTAATATATAGATCGATCGGTTTGTGTGGAAAACTGGGAAAGACCTAGCTATATATACACACACATAGAGGAACATCGATCGTTGCGCATGCATGTGAGAGATAAAGAATGCCTGAAGTGATGAAGAGGGGGAGGTGTGTGTGTGTGTGCGCGCGCGCGTGCATAGGAGACCGACATGAAGAAAAAGTTTGCATGTGTGCGATGGAGTGGTACATATATAAAGAGAAGACGACTATGTGGGTGTAAAAGACTAGGTGAGGTCATAATCAATGTAAAGTTGAATTCAAATATTTGAATAAGAGATCATGATGTTTAAAACCCATGCATGCATGAATATAACTGAGATATGCGTGGTGTGGTTTGGAAACGAGCATGCTATACTGTATACACACTGAACAAGGACAGACTGATTTGAATTTGAGATACCGATGGCAGGCATTGTTTGACCACATTGCATCCATTCATGGACACACTATTCAAATTGGAGATGATGGGTGGCTTTTGCATCACATATATATACCCCTATATAGTGTGCGAATAACTTTGAAAGATGGTCGTTGGATGAAGCCAATCCGACGGTGCAGAGATGGCAAATCCGAGCACTACTGGCCGTTCGATATCATCTACATTCCGCCAGATTTTGCCACATGTACAATCCAGAAGACTCCATGGTTGAACTTAAGCATAATGCATAAACCTCAAAACACAAGCACTTCTCCTTTGTTCTAGAATCTTCCGTATCATAATTGCCCAAAAAAATTTCTAGATGAATTGCCATTATTTGTTTTTCACTTTATGCTTTACAACACACAATTCCATGAATCTTAAAATAGATTAGCTTTTTATAAAAACTAATTGATTTTAAATGAGATGAACTATAGGAATTAAGCGAACATCTACATCAGGCATATATGACTCAAAGCCTACATGCTATAATGTGATATTTATTCATAATTTGGTTGCCAAATCTCATGCGTGCGATGCACGTGTACCTTACTAGTCTAAATGGTGTGTGTGTGTGTGTGTTGTGCGTGTTAAACACATTGTACGTAGTATCATACATGGTTTAGATTCCGAACATCTAGCTAGAGCGTACATGTACTATGATTTGAATTCAACATAAAATGGATACATATATTTGAATTCGAGATCGTATGTACATGTAGTTCATATTTATATGGGAATTTACTACTCCTATATTCATGTCATGTGTTGTGAAGATACTATTTCGATGGTTGTATAAATGTACTCAAATTTAGTCCATATGCTAGACACCACAAATTGTTTTTTTATTGTTGAGGGAAGTGCAAATTGATTTGATACTGTACACGTTAAGTTTGTTGTCCTGATTTTTTAGTTTTTTGTTGTTGTATTTGAATGCATTTCTAGTAAAAGTAGTAATATAGTAAAACGGGACATGGCTCTCTCTAATGAGGTGTGAATTGTCTTTTTTTGTACACGTTAAGCTTGTTCTCCCGAAATTTCAAGCGGCGCCTTGTTATGCCGAAATTTCAAGCTAGCATCTCTGTCTATCGTGCTGCGAAACTCCCACCTCTTCAACCCGCGCCTTGTTACCCCGAAACTGTAAGATATCTCTTTGTCTCGTTGTGCTCCAAAAACTCCCTCCATCTCAACCCACGCCTTGCTATCCCAAAATTACAATGCGCGCGAAAACTCCCACCTCCTGCGTAATCACGACACACGAAATGCCCGTGATACTCCTGAACTGAAAGAACCGCCTAGCTCAAATCGGTGGGGGCACTTTACCCCACATTTCGGACAAGCGCATCCCTAAGCCATGGTTCCCCCTCCCATCCCCTCCGCCCCCATTCGTACACCGAGGCCGTGAAAACCCGTGAAGCCCCACACCCTCCTCCGTTCGCCCACCTAGACGGAGCCTCTTCCCCGAGGACGTTGTCCACAGCAACACCTCGACGTCCCTCATCCACCGCACCGGATGAGGATCCGTCGTCGATATCGTCGTCTCGCCGGTTCAGCCACCCCGTCCTCCACCTCCAAGGAGCTGCCCTGACGTTCCCCTCATCTTTCGTGCCACCTCCATTCCCACACCACTGTCTTTACCTGCACCACCGGAAGAGCAGCATCATCACCGATTCCTCGGATGAAGCTGAGGCCTAATCGGCACCACCAAAGAGGTTCTACACTAATCGCTACATTTTCTTCTTGATTCGATCTCACGGTGCTGCCGACGCTCGGTCCCGAGCCGACATGGTGCGACTCCATCTACAACGGCGTCGCCAGCCACTTCCTCCATGTCGTCGCTCCCTCGGCGGCGACATCCACATCAGTAGGAGCTGCGGCTGCTTTAGCTCCTGCTCGCGCTGCTGCTATGCTCTTGCTCTCGGTCCCCTGCCTGGTCTGCTCTTGCTCTTGCTCTTGCTGCTGCTCTCGCTCTTGCTCTTGCTTGCGCTGCTGCTCTACTCTTCCTCGCACTGCTGCTACACGAGCAGCAGATCCTGCTCTCACTGGAGCCCCTGCAGCTGCTACCCGAGATGCTGCTACACGACTAGCTGCCCCAGCTCTCGCATGCGCTGCTGCTTCGGGCGCTGCTACTGCTTTTCTGCTAGTGTGTTCAGTTTTGACAGTAAAATTCATTTTCGACAGCAAAATTCAGTTTCGACAGTAAAATCCAGTTTCCACAATTCAATTCAGTTTCGACAGTTAAGTTCAGAGATGAGCGGCTGATGTATTTTACATCTAGCACTTTGTGGTTATGTATTTTACATCATCTATTGGAGATGCTATTAGAATTCCACTCAGGTTAACGTTGTCTCTCTTGTCCTAGTTCAGCCTCGCCATGGTACAACTCACCGGAGCTGCTCCAACAACGATGTTGGGGAACGTAGTAATTCAAAAATATTCCTACGATCACACAAGATCTATCTAGGAGATGCATAGCAACGAGAGGGGAGAGTGTGTCCACGTACCCTTGTAGACCGAAAGCGGAAGCATTTAGTAACGCGGTTGATGTAGTCGAACGTCTTCACGATCCAACCGATCCAAGTACCGAACGTACGGCACCTCCGTGTTCAACACACGTTCAGCACGATGACGTTCCTCGAACTCTTGATCCAGTAGAGGGTCGAGGGAGAGTTTCGTTAGCACGACGGCATGGCGACGGTGTTGGTGATGTGATCTGTGCAGGGCTTCGCCTAAGCACTACGACAATATGACAGAGGTGGTAAACTGTGGAGGGGGGCACCGCACACGGCTAAGAAACAACTGTTGTGCCTTTGGGGTGCCCCCTGCCCACATATATAAAGGAGGGGGGAGGAGGAGGCCGGCCCAAGGGGGGGCGCGCCAAGAGGGGGGAGTCCTACTAGGACTCCGTTCCTAGTAGGATTCGCCCCCTCCTTCCTTCCAACAGAGAGGAGAAAGGGGAAATGAGGGAGAGGGAGAAGGAAAGGGGGGTCGCGCCCCCACCCTTTGTCCAATGCGCATTGGGCTTGGGGGGGGGGCGCCAGCTCCTGTGGCAGCCTCCCTCTTTCCACTATGGCCCAATAGGCCCGTTAACTTTCCCGGGGGGTTCCGGTAACCTCCTGGTACTTCGAAAAATCCCCGATCTTCTTCGGAACCATTCCGGTGTCTGTATATAACCTTCCAATATATCAATCTTTACCTCTCGACCATTTAGAGACTCCTCATCATGTCCGTGATCTCATCCGGGACTCCGAACAAACTTCGGTCACCAAAACACATAACAATACAAATCGTCATCGAACGTTAAGCGTGCGGACCCTACGGGTTCGAGAAGTATGTAGACATTGGCTCCTACATATTCTACGAAGATCTTTATCGGTCAAACCGCATAACAACATACGTTATTCCCTTTGTCATCGATATGTTACTTGCCCGAGATTTGATCGTCCGTATCATTATACCTAGTTCAATCTCGTTACCGGCAAGTGTCTTTACTCGTTCCGTAATGCATCATCCCGCAACTAACTCATTAGTCACATTGCTTGCAAGGCTTATAGTGATGTGCATTACCGAGAGGGCCCAGAGATACCTCTCGGATACTCGGAGTGACAAATCCTAACCTTGATCTATGCCAACTCAACAAACACCATCGGAGACACCTGTAGAGCATCTTTACAATCACCCAGTTACGTTGTGACGTTTGATAGCACACAAAGTGTTCCTCCGGTATTCGGGAGTTGCATAATCTCATAGTCAGAGGAATATGTCTAAGTCATGAAGAAAGCAATAGCAATAAAACTAAACGATCATAATGCTAAGCTAACGGATGGGTCTTCTCCGTCACATCATTCTCTAATGATGTGATCCCGTTGATCAAATGACAACACATGTCTATGGTCAGGAAACATAACCATCTTTGATTAACGAGCTAGTCAATTAGAGGCATACTAGGGACACTCTGTTTGTCTATGTATTCACACATGTACTAAGTTTCCGGTTAATACAATTCTAGCATGAATAATAAACATTTATCATGATATAAGGAAATATAAATAACAACTTTATTATTGCCTCTAGGGCATATTTCCTTCAGTCTCCCACTTGCACTAGAGTCAATAATCTAGATTACATAGTAATGATTCTAACACCCATGGAGTCTTGGTGCTGATCATGTTTTGCTCATGGAAGAGGCTTAGTCAATGGGTCTACACACAAATGTTTCAGACTTATGCTTCATCAAGTAGATATACCCATATCTGCTCAAATCATCTGTGAAGGTCTGAAAATAACGATACCCACCGCGAGCCTCAACACTCATCGGACTGCATACATCAGTATGTATTATTTCCAACAAGTCAGATGCTCGCTCCATTATTCTGGAGAACGGAGTCTTAGTCATCTTGCCCATGAGGCATGGTTCGCAAGCATCAAGTGATTCCAAAAGCCCATCAGCATGGAGTTTCTTCATGCGCTTTACACCAGTATGACCTAAACGGCAATGCCACAAATAAGTTGCACTATCATTATTAACTTTGCATCTTTTGGCTTCAATATTATGGACATGTGTATCACTACAATCGAGATTCAACAAAAATAGATCACTCATCAAGGGTGCATGGCCATAAAAGATATTACTCATATAAATAGAACAACCATTATTCTCTGATTTAAATGAATAACCGTCTCGCATCAAACAAGATTCAGATATAATGTTCATGCTCAACGCTGGCACCAAATAACAATTATTCAGGTCTAAAACTAATCCCGACGGTAGATGTAGAGCTAGCGTGACGAAGGCGATCACATCGACTTTGGAACCATTTCCCACGCACATCGTCACCTCGTCCTTAGCCAATCTTTGTTTAATCCATAGCCCCTGTTTCGAGTTGCAAAAGCCCCTGTTTCGAGTTGCAAATATGAGCAACAGAACTAGTATCAAATACCCAGGCGCTACTACGAGCATTAGTAAGGTACACATCAATAACATGTATATCAAATATACCTTTCACTTTGCCATCCTTCTTATCTGCCAAATACTTGGGGCAGTTCCGCTTCCAGTGACCAGTCCCTTTGCAGTAGAAGCACTCAGTTTCAGGCTTAGGTCCAAACTTGGGCTTCTTCCCTTGAGCAGCAACTTGCTTGCTGTTCTTCTTGAAGTTCCCCTTCTTCCCTTTGCCCTTTTTGTTGAAACTATTGGTCTTGTTAACCATCAACACTTGATGCTCCTTCTTGATTTCTATCTCCGCAGCCTTTAGCAACGCGAAGAGCTCGGGAATTGTCTTTTCTATCCCTTGCATATTATAGTTCATCACGAAGCCTTTATATCTTGGTGGCAGTGATTGAAGAACTTTGTCAATGACACTATCATCAGGAAGATTAACTTCCAACTGAGTCAAGTGGTTATGATACCCAGACATTTTAAGTATATGTTCACTGACAGAACTATTCTCCTCCATCTTGCAGCTATAGAACTTGTTGGAGACTTCATATCTCTCAACTCGGGCATTTGCTTGAAATATTAACTTCAACTCCTGGAACATCTCATATGCTCCATGACGTTCAAAACGTCTTTGAAGTCCTGATTCTAAGCCGTAAAGCATGGCACACTGAACTATTGAGTAGTCATCAGCTTTGCTCTGCCAGACGTCCATAACTTCCGCAGTTGCTCCTGCAGCGGGCCTTGCACCTAGCGGTGCTTCCAGGACGTAATTCTTCTGTGCAGCAATGAGGATAATCCTCAAGTTACGGACCCAGTCCGTGTAGTTGCTTCCATCATCTTTCAACTTAGCTTTCTCTAGGAACGCATTAAAATTCAAAGGAACGGTAACACGGGCCATTGATCTACAACAACATAGACATGCAAAAACTATCATGTACTAAGTTCATGATAAATTAAAGTTCAATTAATCATATTACTTAAGAACTCCCACTTAGATAGACATCCCTCTAGTCATCTAAATGATCATGTGATCCATATCAACTAAACCATGTCCGATCATCACGTGAGATGGAGTAGTTTTCAATGGTGAACATCACTATGTTGATCATATCACTACAAAAAAAATACACTTCTGTGATGATACGTGTTTGTCACAGTACGTCACGTTTTCTGTCATGCATGTACATCCATGACAAATTTATGACAGAATCAAGATAGTCATACCTGTGCTGTCGTAGAAGAGTTCCATGACATTACCAAAATTATCATCACGGAAGTGTCCACTTCCTTGACGATAAATCGCGCGTCACATAAGTGCTTTCGTCAAGGGTGACCGACACGTGGCATCCACCATAACGGAACACCGTTAAGCTATTGGGTCCGGTTTTGGATCCGATAACCCGTTAACAGCCCCGACCAATGGGGATTTTCCACGTGTAAAATCATCATTGGCTGGAGGAAACACGTGTCAGCTCCGTGTTGCCACAGGTGTCACTCATCCAATGGGCGAGATGCGCCTATGATATGTTAACACGTGGACCGCCCCAAAAGTGGTCCATAAAGTTTAAATGGGCCGGCCCAACTAAAGGACCACAAGATTTTGCGGACCATAATGGGCCGGCGCAGCTAAAGGCCCACAAGATTTTGCGGGCCATAATGGGCCGGCCCAGGTAAAGGCCCACAAGATTTTTGCGGGCCATAATGGGCTGGCCCAGGTGAAGGCCCACAAGATTTTTGTGGACCATAATGGGCCGGCCCAGCTAAAGGCCCACGAGATTTCGCCGACATTAATGGGCCGGCCCAGCTGTAGGCCCACAAGATTTTGAGGACCCTAGTAGGCCGGCCCATTAACTGGCTGCCATGTTTTGGGCCAAATGCCGGCCCATATTTGATCCGGTCCATTAATGGCCTGCCACGTTCCGGGCCTAATAATGGCCCATATGAGATCCGGCCCGTTAAAAGCCTACCACGTTCTGGGCCAAATTACGGCCCAGATCAGGTCCGGCCCTTTAAGAGGCTTTGGGCTAAATTATGGCCCATATCAGATTCGGCCCGTCAACTGGACGCTACGCTTTTGGGCCCATTTGCTAAAGGCCCATTTAGTAATTCGGCCTGATATTAGTTTCGGCCTGTTAAGGGCCCGTTTAACATTTCGGCCCTATATTAATTTCGGCCTGTTAAAAGCCCGTCATATAGTTGGGCCTAACTACGGCCCGGTTTGCATCCGGCCTGCTCGCAGCCGATAATCTGATTGGGCCAAACAAGGACCGAGACAATTTTGGCCTGTTATAAGCCCATGATTTGATTGGCACATTCATGGGCCGGGGTCTATTTCGGCCTGCTGCCGGCCCGTGAGCTGTTCGGCACGTTTCAGGCCCAACCTACTTTTCAGCCTCCTAAAGGCCCATTGAGTTTTCTTGGGAAAATAGGGCCGGCGGTTTACTCGGCCTATTAAAGGCCCGAATCTACTAGTGGGCCAGTTTACATTTAGGCCTGTTAACGGACCAAGATGACGGGGCCCATGATGCGGATCATACATGGTGATTTGCATGACGGCCCGATTATGTACCGTAATTTTACGGTTTGGCCGGTTTACTGCGAAGACAGGATATATATACAGTAAAATAACTGCAGCATCGTGAATAAGAAAAAAACCTAGACTATACAATAAAGAAATTACGGCATATTACATCCACTGGGCATCAAAGTTCGCCACTATGATAATAAAGCACAAGCAGACAGCAGATTACATACACTGGGCATCAAAGATCGCCACCAGTGCAACTAAACACGCCGACAAAATAATATACAAAACCGACAGCACTTCAATAGAGTTCAAGAAAGGTTAGCCCTGCTCGGGAGCTGCAGCGCAAGCAGCTGAGCAAGCTGGTGAGACTGCACTTGTTTGACACTTATATCCTCCTCACTCTGAAAGATAAACAAGCAGACAGATGACAGGTTTTGCACATATAAGTATCAGTGCTGACAATTCATCACATTTCTTACTGACGAATAAAGTGACACAGTTTAAAATAGCATTAACACAATATGGTATTGTTCAGGTCAAGACATGGCAGGAAATGACATTGTGAAGGAGTTGGCAGCTTCACGACACCACTGGATTACAGATCAAGAACTCATAAGTATCAATGGTTAGTGTGCTGTCAATTTATCCCATTTCAGATTGGCAAAATAAGATCACTTGCTCTGTATAGTTTAATTTACATGGTATGAAGAAGGAACTTGGTTGTACAACTGAAAACTTAAATTGAGAAGGACAAACTTTTGTTTATGAACTGGAGTACATAATAAACTTTAAACATGCAATTTGATGCAAACACCAAAAATAAACAGCTGTTGCAGTCATGCCTAACCAAATATACACAACAAAGTTTGAAGGCTTGAGAAGGACAAACTTACATTATTGGTGAAGGCAGGCTCTATAAAGCCCTTGTCCATGCTGATGGGGGGGGGGCAATTCAAGAAGTTTACCACAGAATCTTCTTCATAAGCATTGCCTTTATTCTACATTTTGTTAAGAGTAAATATAGATGTGACAATATAAGAAAAAATGGAGAATATTTAAGATAAGATGAAGAGTGATGCTACATAACCAAGTAGCTATAAATGTAAGTACAGCGATACAGGCAAAAGGTACAGCCAAGAGCAATGCAGAGCTAAACTTCTTCAGTACCATCGGTGTTATCCAACCTTATGGTAAGAGTAAATATAGATCTTATGTGTAGAAAATGGAGGGCAAAGGAAAATAAGCTGCAGAGTGATGGTACATGAACAACTACCTGTCAATATAAGTACACTGATAAAGGACAGCAGGTACTTACAAGAACAATGCAGAGCTAAAAAATTTCATTGGCATTGGATATATTCTACACTAATGTAACCATTCATATAGATCAGATAATTTGGAGCGAACAATTGATAAGCAAGCTATCATGCATACTGCTGTCACATAATGAACCAGGTATGTATGCAAGTACAGTGATACAGGACAACAGGTACTAACAAGAGCAAAGCAGCGGGCAGCATATTTGCGATATCCTGTCGTTCTTTTCAAACCGGAATTCTTTTTCGAGCAGATTTCCTGCAAAAAAGATCCGTAAGGCACATGCGGAAAAGTAGAAGTTCAAATTGTCATGCGATATCATAGACAGTACCTCATCCTCGGAACGAGACCAGTGCATAACAAGGTTTTTCCATTCAATGTCTTCTAAATTTAGCACAGGAGACTTCACCAGAAATTCGTTTATAGACTTGCCATCAAAGTGTGATTTCCTCAGGTAACACCGATACTGCTGCAATGCTTCCTTGAAAAGCGCAAGCAAGCTTTGCTCGTCATGACTATCCAGATTGACCCTCGCCTACTTACAACAATGTAATGTAAATCATTGATGTGTTCAATCAGCAGAAAACAGGAAAATAATCACCATGAATAATAGCACTTACACGTAAGTGGGACAGGAAGATGTGAAAATGGTGTTTGTCTTCACTATAATCTTCCCATGATGGGAATATATGCACGTAGTCCCTAACAACATTGAAAGCATTGTCTTTTAAACTGGGAATAACTGGAATGGGGTTCCAATCTGCAGGAATTGGCCGTCTCTGCAGTTGGGATAGGTCTTCGGCCGGTGGACTTGCTGTACTTTTTGCTGGAGTGGGATTTTTCTGTGGTACGGCTGGTGCTATGGCAACTGAAATCGGCATACCTTTTGCTGGAGTGCAGGTCCTGTGTGGTGCGGCTAGTGGTGTGGCCAGTGAAGTATGGGTACAGTCTGCTGGAGTCGGTCCTACGTTTTGTGTCACTGGTTGTACAACCAATATAAGTGGGGTGCTGTCTGATTTCTCCGGCACAACCACGTTTTTCAAGGACTTTGCTGGTGCTCCTTCAGGTTCGGCAATCACCCTCTTCCTTTTTGATGTCTGATGCACAAGAACAGCATTTGAGTGGAAAAACATGGTATGATGACAGATGGAATATGTATTGATAATGGATGGGCATGGCATCTCGACATATATGATGAGTAAACTAAGCAGATGGCGGTGCAACAAAGTAGAAGAAATGCAAGACAACATATGCAAGATACGCGCAATCAATAAAACCTTGCCAAATTAGAACAGGCACCTTGATGGGTGAACAGGACAGGCCATCTGCCTTTGACTCCTCGAGGTTAGAATAGTCATTAGGATCATATTCTGAACAAGAATCAACAGGTGGTGAGCGTATGAGTTTCATTGCATCCAGAATGGCACTCAATGCCTTGGTGCCAATTTTGTAAGTCATTGCGGTGTTTAGCTTCAAGAGTGGACTGCTGCTAGTGCGACACAAAGCAGCTACACAGATCATAGTGTAGATATAACGGGAAAACCGTAAGCATCAGAGTAAAATCAGCAAAGTGGAACTTGCTGGAATATATGTGCTAGTATTGCCGGTACGGCTAGAAAGCCTTCGGATACCAGCTCTCTTCAACTGAAGGTGCGGTACTGTTAATATCAGTGTAACTCTCAAAGGCGACACAGCTCCCCGCATTTCCTTGCTATTCTTATAGGATTCAAGTGGGCAGGCCACTACAAATCCTATTCCCATGTTTACAAAATCCTACGAATCAAAGAGGCCCGACGAGTTCAAAGTGTCCATACCAACCGACCGTATAGACCTCTACACTGCAAATGTCCCTGCTCATATTCACTACAAGGAACATACTGTACTACTATCATACTCCCTCCGTTCCAAAATATAAGTCTTGGTAGAGATTTCCACTATGGATCACATACAGATGTATCCAGATACATTTTAGAGTGTAGATTCACTCATTTTGCTCCATATGTAGTCCATGGTGGAATCTATACAAAGACTTGTATTTAGGAACGGAGAGAGTACTTATTAAAGAAGAACGGAAGAGGAACATGGTAAAGAAGAGCAAGCAGATTTTGGATAATAAAATGTTCGTTGCGCAGTGCCCACACATGATGAACCAGAGCGCATTAAGAAAGCAACTCCCTGCTGTCTCTCTATATGTGGTGCACGTGCTTTTTCGAAAGTAAAGTAGGAACATTAGCTGACCAATTAAATGTTATCTGTTTTAGTAATATCAGCATCATATCAGATTCGTACTTGAGCAACAAGTTTGGAATTATGAGTGGCACGTTGTTTAGCTTGATGGATTCAGGAGCAGTGCTAAGCAGGTACGATGATGGTACTGAATATAAAGGCATGTCTGCATTTGGGTCAGTCGACCATTTCAGGCGGTTGGATGAAGATCCTACGTCTCCTAACCCTTCTTCTTCCTCGTCTCTGATTCTTCCCATACAGAACACCGCACGGGCCGCCGGCCGGACCATCGGCCCCCACCGCCTGTGTTCCTCCGCCACCCCACCCCACCCCCGCCCCCACCCGCGTCGAGTTTTCTTCGTTCGGCGAGGCCCCACCACCGCCCCCAACAACCAAAGTCCCCACCCGAGCCCCTTCGTTCGCACCGGCGAACTCCGGCGAGCTCTGAAAAATCGACTGACCCAATTTTGAAATTTAGTCTACTGTGATTTAACTAGTGTGGAATATAAAAGGCGAAAACCATAAGCATTGGGAGTATAGTGTTGAGCGTGCCATGGCGGATCTGAAGGTGCAAACCGGACAAAGGCAACTTCGCAACCAATGTTTGCTCTCAACTAGCAAGTAAGTGATGGACAAGAAATCAGAGTAAAGCAGTGGCGATCTATTTTCTTGCTGCGATAAATAAGTTGAGCAGATACGAAAGAGTACCGCCTCTGGTGCGGCGCCGTGTATGCATCTGCTGAGAATTTGACGGTGCTGCGGTAGCGATGGCTGTCGGCGGCGTGGAAGCAGATCTAGGAGGGTAGACGGTGGCGGCGGGGCGCGGTGGACGAGACGGTCGTAGGAGCGGCGCCGGCAAGGTGGACGACGGCGGGGATGAAGCGAGAGGACGGGATGCAAGGATCCCGGTCCGAAGCCGTGGATGAGAGAGGTCGATCTCTTGTAATGGACGGCGGCGTCGGGGTATCAGCTCCGGCATGGTGGAGGAGGACGGCGGTGGATGGGGTGGCGGACGGAGGAGGCTGGGGTGGAGAGGGTGTTTTGGCGCCCACGGAGTACGAATGGGGAAATGGAGGTGGAGAGGAAGGGGGAACCATGTCTTCAGGGCGCGCTTGTCTCAAATGCGAGGAAATTTACAAACTTAGCCCCCGTTTCAAATTTCCTACATCACAGCAATATTAGTCGGTTGGGGATAGGACGGTAATCTCGCATACACCGAATATTTGCCGACGAGAGTTTGTTTTTGGCGCCCACCGTGTATGAATCGGGGAGGGAGTCGATTTCGGCCGAGGACACACTGTGTTTTGGCGCCCACCGTGTATGAATCCGGGTGAGAGGCGGTTATGTCACGTTCGAGTGAAATTACAAACCTACCCCTATCGAAACCTATAGAAATCGAGCAGATAGGCTTTGCGTGGCAGGGATAGGCAGTAGTAATTTCCATCTCGCAGATTTTGGTTTCGGGCGGTTACTGCGACTTTCCCCGCTTCGTTCAAATTTTGCAGAGTGCACGTTTACCGTGCCAACTCAATTCGAATCCCGTTTGTATTCTATTTTTTCGGGCGGGATCCATTTTCGATTGGAATAAAATTCTATATACATCATTTTTTAATATATACTTTCAAAAGCACAACAAAGAATTCTGCTCCTTTATATGTATAATATGATTTACAAATACAATGATCTCAAAATCATAAGGTTGAATTCAAAAAATTAAACCAAATTATGTTCTACTAAAATGTATGGATCAGTAATATCTACATATTAAATAACATAGATGCGCGTGAATTCATATGAGTATGCATGTTTGATAGATCAATTTTGGTTCGAGTATGGATTACATGTATCATCATCTCGAATTCAAATATTTGAATCCCTTTTATGTTCACTCCTTTCATGCCCATCTCTCTCGCATGCATGCTCCTTCATGTAGCTATCACTCTCTTTTCTCCAGCTCACCCGCACGCTCACTTCATGTTTCTCCTATCCTCGCAAACATGGTCTCTCGACGTCTCCCTTGAGAAGTGTCACACTCTCCCTATCATTATACATTACACGGTTTTCATTATCTCTCACGTCTCTACCGTTCTCTCGTATCACTAGGTACCTAAGCTTTCTTTTTCACCGCCACACACACAGTCTCCACTCGTCTTTCACTTTGTCTTTCTCTCTATGGGATTCTCTCACACACCCTATATGTCTCTAGATATGAATCATACCACTAAAATTACTCTCTCTCTCTCCTGTAGACACAACATTTGTTGCGGTCTCCTTTTCGTCTCCATCCCAGACTGACATTATTCATTTGTTTACCGATCAGACAAACTCCCCCCCTCTCTCTCTCACACACACACACAACTCCTGCTTCCACTCCCCTTCCCGACTACCGTCTCTCTCTCACACACACAAAACTCTCGCTTTCGCACCCCCGTCTCGTATTTCTCTCACAAACATTTATCGACTAGCCTCTAGATAGGTTTATACACCCGCACACTCGTGCTTCCACTATCGCATACATGTCTCTCTCCCGCTCCTTGTATCTATGTAGATTTTTCTTCCCTTCTTGAGACACGCCCTCTCGATCGTGCACACACACACTATCGCCTCATTTTAAGCTGATACCTCTCGCACACACACTCTTTGTGTCTTTGTCACACATGCACTCCGTCCTCCTCCTCTCTCCCTCTCTCTCTCACACACATGGGCTTTTTGCAACAACTAGCAAGATGCCCATGCGTTGCACGGAACATGAAGATGCATTTGTATGAGTAGTTTATCTTGTGGGAGAAAAGGATGAACAAGGGAAGGCCTTATTTGCAAGTGTGGAGAGGGGTGTGGGTATCTTTTTGCAAAATTGCCATAGTTTCCTTCCTATCCGTCAGATATAGATCGGACGGCCTATATTGCAGGATGGCAGGCACACGATCATCACCGACTATGCTTTTTATAAGAGTAGGGATAAAAAACAGAGTTGGTGATGATGGTGGGCCTGCCATCCTGCAATATAGGCCGTCCGATTTATATCTGACGGATAGGAACGAAACTATGGCAATTTACCCGCACTCCTCTCCACATTTGCAGATAAGGCCTTCCCTCGTTCATCCTTTTCTCCCACAAGATCTTGATGTTCCGTGCAACGCACGGGCATCTTGCTAGTAAGAGTAGAAATTAGACATATACCACTTCTCGAATCTTGAAACCAACAACATTCCTCCCTTATCTCATCAAAACCGCCAAAGGAATATATTTTGAGTGAAACATAACATTTTTTAGTGATATACGTATTTCAAAACTAGACTTTTTTTCTATCAAATCGGTGAATATGTATTAATCTACTCAGATCGTGTGGCAACGCATTGGCACATTGCTAGTAGTTATTATAATTTTGTGGACACCAGACAAACGGTGGAGTACATATACGAAGAGAAGAGGCGCACGCACGCAGTCGGTCTCTCGCTGTCTCGCACACATGAGTGTTACGTAAAGGCAACGTTAACAAATAAACCCTAAAACCCTAGGTGCACGATTGCTGCATTCGCGGGTACCGGGTACGTGGTGGAGCGCACCTTTGTAGGAATAGTCAGCTCGCGTGATAATTTGATCCGTAGGAGTTGATGGTCGGGACCACAGGTGAACGACTTGGAGGCGGTGGCTCGCCAGTTGCCACAGATCGAGTAGCCACGTTTAAAATATCATTTTTTAGCGGGGTTAAGAGTTCCGATTTTCAATGGCGCGTTATAAGTACTAAGTAGTTTTTAGAACGATTGGTATGGAGCGAAAATGGAATTCATAGTACTACCTACTACGTACCTCCTTGGCGTATGGTTGTATGGGTTTATGTTGCGAGATGTTGAACCTGGTAGTTCTAGGGCAAATACTATGTTTAGATTTAGATGTTGGTTTTCAGTAATGAAAATCGGAAGGGGGAAACCCTTCTTTGATTAAAAAAACTACTACCTCCGTTCTGGTTTACTAGTCCCCATCGTTTTTTGGGTCAAAGTTTGTCCACGAATTTTACTTGTAAAATGTGAATGGAAAACGAGATTTTGTTATACGCAAACAAAAAAGGACTGGAGGGAGTGATTGCTCTGACACGGACGCGACCTCTCATAGCGCAGGCATTGAACCGGCGCGCCGGCCAAGAGGGCCCCACTCGCTGCAGGCCCGGCTGAACACGCCTCCTCGCCGCATGCAACCGGCTTCAGACTGCCCCGCCTGCCTTCATTGAATCCGCGCGTGTGCCGGCAACACGTCCTTCCGCGAGCCGGCCGGCATTTTAGAACACAAAAAGTGACCAAAATATAATTAATTACGCATGGTCTTGACTTGTTGTGCTCGCACTGGTAGCAGGAACTAGAGGTTTTTCTTTATTCATAACTCTCCTCAATTTTTTTGGCTTTGAAGTGAATCATGGTTGTGGACATTATGTATGAATGTGGAGATATCTGTGAACATGAGTTTGATGTGGAAGTTGAACTTGGAATGTCGGGCTTGCGCGTGAACTATACCATGTCCAATGCTTCGTCTGTTATTGTTTGGAAAGTAATTGCTGTTATTACATGACCCGAAAAAATATATTTTGTGCCACATCAGTAGATGCACGGACATCACAACAGGCATGCTGACTGGATAAACATTTGAACCTAGCTACTATGAAGGAAATTTTGTATTGACAACAGTTTTAGATAGCAGGAGACGCCTAGCCTGCTCTGCCTCTGCTAGCTTATTTCTGGCTTCTTCCATCTCTTCTTTGGCATGGGTGAAGAGAGCATCTGATTGCTCTTTTCGCTTCTTCAGGAACTCAGCTACATTCTCAAGGGCTGCTGCACGCTTTCTTTCAGCCTTTACTAGAGCCACGAGGACACGAACAGCTGACGACTCCACCTGGCTTGTGTGTAATCCAGCATCATCTGGGAATTTGCACCTTGTGTCTAATCCAGCATCATTAGGGAACTGGCACCTTGTGTGTAATCCAGCCTCATTCTGGAAACATGATCTCGAGGTTGACCATACTTCCCTCCTCGCAGGAACTGCATCCTGACATGAAGTTACTTCTTTTTTAGATAATTACTCAGAGCAACCCAGATCCATTTAGTAGAAGCCAGATAAACAGAACTGGGAGAAGTGAATTCAAAAGGAAAAAAATATAAAAACAGACTACAAGGTGAGAACACCCACTTCCTACATCAAGCTAAAAACGAAAGCATTAGGACGATTAAGACTCTTCTTATGACACATCGAAGAACACGAGGCTTAAGAGAAACAGAAACTACAACATATACACATCGAAGAACACGAGGCTAAACGAAAGTAATTGAAAGGGTGTTACTTACCAAAGCTCGTTTTACAGGTTCGGTGCAGCTCCTCTTTAACTTGCCACGCTCCTTGAAGATGTCCCCAATATCCCGTGTTTGGTCTTCATTGCTCCTCTGCATGTTCGCACTCGTGGTTTTAAAATCTCAACATGGCAAGAAAAATATACTACTAGTAATACTCGCGCATCTTGTGGGCAACATTAAAGCACTCGTCTGCCATGTTAGAGCATCTCCAACAGAATCGCAACGCGCGGCGCTTTAAAAAAGCGTTTACAGTGCTGAGATCGAGAAGTAGAGATAGAGAGTAGAGGATAGTTCTCAGCATAGATAGATAAAAAAATAGATTATTCAACTACTCCTCGTCGTCCGACTCCTCCTCGGTGATGTCCTCCTCCGACGTCTGACTGTAGGCGTGAAGATACCGATCGTCGTCGGATTCCCAGGGCGACGCTGCTCCTAGCCTCATGTTGAATTGAGCGTCCGCTTTTCGCCTACGCTTGTCCTCGCGATAGGCGGCTCGCTCCGCCCTCCTCTTATCCCTCTCCGCCCTCCTTTGCTCGTAGAACTCGCGCTCGTTGATGATGTCCTGCGGGAAGCGTTGGCGCCACAGCGCCATGGCTTCCTCGTCCATCTCGGCGATGCCGAGACGGTGCTCCCGCCTCCGGTTGTCGCGACGATCCTCGTCGGTGATAAGCCGCGGCAGAGGCGCGAGCTCCTGTGCCCGCTCCCGCGTCGGCACGTTGGGGAAGTTCAATGTTCTATGAGGCCACCGGAGGCGCCACGCCGCCGCGTCGTACGCGCGGGCGGCCTCGTTGGCGGTGTCGAAATTGCCGAGGCCGAGGCGCATCCCGCGGAACCGGATCTCGGCGGAGAAGCCGCCGGAGGGGCGCACGCGGACGCCGCGGTATCCCCAAGTTTCCCGGCGACGCGGCGACATGGTGGCGCGGCGGCGGCGAGGCGAGAAAGAGCAGGGAGAGAGCGGTGGCGAGGCACAGAGCGGGGAGAGAGCGGTGGCAAGGCACAGAGCGGTGGGAGGGCGTTGGATTTTATAAAGCGCGCCGGACGCCGCGCGCCAAAACTAGCGCACGCCCGGCCGCTTTTTCCCGCGCGCGCGCAATCCTTTCCCGACGTCTCTGCTATCTCTACTCTCTTCTCTACTGTTATATTTATTTTATATTTATCTCTACTTCTCTCTATTTTTTGTCTACTTTTTCCCTACTCTTATAAAAAACAGAGTTGGTGATGATGGTGTTCCTGCCATCCTGCAATATAGGCCATCCGATTTATATCCGACGGATAGGAAGGAAACTGTGGCAATTTTGCAAAAAGATACCCACACCCCTCTCCGCATTTGCAAATAAGGCATTCCCTCGTTCATCCTTTTCTCCCACAAGATAAACTACTCATACAAATGCATCTTGATGCGTGCAACGCATGGGCATCTTGCTAGTTCTAAAAAACTATCCATCATTTGCCACACTACTGGTTGCAGATGAAATACCTACCCAAGCACAACGCGATACAGGAGCGACGCACAATTACAAGCTGATATTCTGTTGGACAATGGAGGCTATAACCAATTACTTTTACGGGAACAATAGCACCCAGGAAATTTGAAGGGTAGGTATGAACAAAATTGGAACTGCACATGTACTGCTAAGTGATTCAATACACACATTACCAATCGAGGAGGAGAACGATGGTCGCGGCGGCCTCTGTGAGTCATGGTCGGCAACGGGAGTCAGTTCATTGTCCACGACGGTGGTGCTTCTGCGCTTGGCGTCGGCTTCCGGGAAGCAGATCCGAGACCGTGGAAGACGGTGCCGGGGAAGAGGCTCCGTGTACGACGACGACGGTGGACCGGCTCCAGTGCGGCGTACGAGGTCGTCGATGAGGCAGATGCGCTGCGGTGGACGAGTGCGCCGATGTAGAAGGGGAGGAGCACAAAGGCTGCGGTGCCGTGGAGAAGTCTATTTTGCGGTGGGGATAGAAAATGGGGAGTATTCAGGTGTACTACTCTGGGTGCCGGGGTGGGGTTGGCTGGGTAGGGTGAACCTGAAGTTACGAAAACAGCCCCCTACCAACCGTCATCCGTAGGCCTGTTCCGAAGGCTATGATGGTAACTTCCCACTGCTCGAATCAGGGTCGCGGGAGATTTTCCCGCCGACCTCAAAATTTTGTGACACTGAACTCCCCGTGTGGCGTGTTGGGTGATTCGGCTAAGCAACTAGCGAGTAGTACTAGTAAACTCTGCATATTAGGTTTGACCGAAGTCAAACTTCCTAAAGTTTGACCAAGTTTATAGAAAAATATAAACATTTACCATAACAGATATGTATGATGTGAAAGTACATTCAATAATGAATCTAATGGTATTTATTTGTTATTGTATATGTTAATATTTTTTGTTATAAACTTTCTGAGAGTTTACAAAACTTGACTTTGACCAATGCTAATACGCAGACTTAAATAAAAACGGAGGGTGTACACATTTGTTTTCTTAGTATGTAGTGAATTAATCATTTGTTGAAATTGTGAAATAAATATATTAGGCTACTGACTTCGAATGTAATGGTCTATACAATTCAATAGTTACAATCATTGTCGAATTCCAAGATGTATACGAGGTCTATAGTACTTCACAACATGCTCAAACTCGCATAATCCCAGTCAAATGACAATCAAAATGCATTTCATAGTTATTACTTTGTAGGATGCAACAAAACCAACAATAACTCTACATCAGCCATTATAAAAGCAACATTTTGAACATATCCCAATGTGTGAATGAAACGTGCAGAGAGAGCTTGCGAAGATGGAGCAGATAGGGCGGGAAAGATTGTATGTATGTGGACGAGAGAGTAGGAGACAAACCTAACGAAACAGAAAGAGGGAGATAGAGAGAGAAAGAGAGAGGAAGAAGTTAGGTCTGTGAGAAAGATGGAGACATGTAATATACGTGAGATGCGTGTGCATCCGGATTCTGTACACGTGGAAGGAGAAGAGACAACAGGTTTGATGAGAGAGCTGGAAAAACATGGACGAGAGGGGAAGGATCTCGTGGGTTGAGGGATTGATAAATTTGTGCGGGGGAGAGAGGGATTGGTAATTTTGTGCGAGAGAGAGAGGGTGGGGGAGGAGTCAGTCAGCCGTCGTCACATCATCCTGCTTCCAAATGGCCCCGCATTCTCTAGCGCAGTGTGGTCGCCGTCTTCGATCTCCTCGATGCCCTCTTTGAAGATTGAGGTGTTGTGCATGCTGGGGTGCGAAGAAGCACAAGCGAGAGTGGTCGCCATATAACCTTGGATGGGGATGAATTGTGTGCTCGGGGGAGGGGTGTGTGTGTGATGTGTGCTGTCTGTGTGTGTGTGTGTGTGTCAGATATTGAGAGAAAACAAACCTAAGGAGAGAAATGTGTGTGTATGTGACGGAAAGCTACTTGCTAAACAGGGTATTCACGAAGAGATTGTGCGTGCGAGATAGAGAGCGATGTGCGTGCCTTGAGGTGGGCAGGGGCCGGGTGAGGGTGTCAAAATGTGCGCGTTGATGCATGTGTTACATGCGATCGTGGAAGGGATGGACGAACCGAGAGAGATGGTTGTTGTGTTACGGATGCTCCTCTCTCTCTCTCACACACACACACATAAGTAAAATAGAAGACCGTTCTCTCATGTATACACAATGTATCGGCATCTGTCTATGTCTCACTCATGCATGATCATTTGCACATTCACACCTCTCTATGTCTCTATCACATGCACACCGTCTCCACATTGCCCTTCCGCCACAACACACATATGGACACATACACACGTTCTCTCTCAGTCACACACACAGGGGCTGTTTGGTTTGAGACTAAGTTTGCCTAAGGTTGCCACACCTAAGGTTAGGCAAGTTTGACCAACTTAGATGGGTGTTTGGTTCAAGCCACACCTTAGGCAAGCCACATTAGGGTCCCACATTACATACACTCAAAAAGTTTGGCAAGATTCCCTTAATCTTGCCAACTTGTGGCTCTCATTTTGAAGAACTAAGGGGCTGTTTGGTGCTAGGCCTAGCATTGCCATACTTTGCCACACATTTTTGCCAACCTTGCCTAAGCTTAGTTCATCAAAATGAGGGCCACAAGTTGGCAAGCCTAAGGGAATCTTGCCACACTTTTTGTGTGTATGCCATGTGGGGCTCAAGTGTGGCTTGCCTAAGGTGTGGCTTGAACCAAACACTCACCTAAGTTAGTCAAACTTGCCTAACCTTAGGTGTGGCAACCTTTGGCAAAGTTAGTCACAAACCAAACAGCCTATAACCTTAGGCAAGTGTGGCAACATTGTCTCTATGACAAGTGGGCCATAGGGGCAATAAAGTGTGGCAAGCCAAAGTGTGGCAAAAACCAAACACATGCCAACTAGACCGTGGCTGCCAAATTTTGGCTTGGCAAACGACGGCTGGGAACCAAACAGCCCCAAAATCAATATTAAAAAAACCAGGGCGGACCTAAAACGTCCAAATCCAAATAAACACGAACTGGAGCTAAATTCAAATATATGGAAATATTGTAGCTTCAAGAACTTTTCCCGGAAAAAAAGTTGAGTAATATTCAGGGATTGTTTTCACACACACAAAAAGGTTCGGTGGATGTCCTTCGAGCGCGACACGGTGACGCACCGTTCGATCGACCGCGCGGCCGCGGTTCACAAGCTTGCACATGATTCCATATTGTGGCTGTGGTAACTAATAAAAGCGCTGCCTAAGTCTAATGTTTACGTGTACTAGTACGGTTTTCTTTTAAGTTTGACCAACCCTATATAAAACTAAACTAAGCTCCCATACGCGCACTCATCAATATGCCGCCGCCGTTGCGCATGCCGGCGCCCGCCTGCTCCGGCCAACAATTTCTCGCCCATCACCGCCGTGTCGCCGCCAAGCCGAAGGCTCGCCCGCTCACGTCGTCTGCAGTCCCTCCTCGCGATGCCGCCGCGCTGCCAAGCACGCGAGCAGCTGGTGGAGCCGCGTCTATGCACGCAGCGTACGAAGAGGAGGACGAGCGCGTGCTCCAGCACGCCGGCGAGGAGGAACTAGCGTGTCATTGTCGTCTCCGCCCGCGCGGAGGAGGCGCGCATGGTGGCTGTCGCGGCGGAAGCCGGTCGCGCGCGCGTCGAGCCCGCAAACCGGGTGCGGACGCGGAATCTACCTTCGAGACCTTGAATGCCACGTGGATCCTGCAATCTGAAGGAGCAATTTGGGTCAGTCGACTCTTGTGAGCCGTTTGATGCAACATGGATGGCTAGAAGGGCTTCTTCAACCTCCGAAATAGATGCACGGTTCATCTTCTCAGCCCGCCACATGCCTAACCGCCTGCCGCCGCCGCCGCGCCCTCCCCTGAACCGCCTGCCACCGCCATGCTCCCCCCACCCCCGCCATCCGTTTAACCCCGGGCACGATCCATTTTTTTCCGGCGAACTGCATTCCACACCCAACACTCATAAGATAGATCATGGGCACCCTGCCGTCTTCTTCCTTCACTCCGTCGAACTTCTTTCACAAATCGACTGACCCAAATTATACTACTAGTACGAACGTATTAACTACAGTAGGAACACGAAGATACGAGCAGTAGTACCAACTGCAAGAAGAACAGTAGTAAGACATAGTACTAGTACTACTGTACGTACTAAAGAGTTCAAATAACGAGAAAGAACATAAACATAGTTCTGCTGGGGCCTCAGCACAACACACCCTTGAAAATAAACTAAGCAACTAGTCCGCTTGACACTGCAGTAGAACCAGCATGAGCGACGGCACTGCCACCTACTCGGAGTCCGAGTCCACGTCCTCGACTTCGTCCTCGTCCCTCTTCCTCTTCGCCGACGCTTCTTTGCTTGAACCGGACACTGGGCTCTGCTTCTTCATCCAACCCTTGTAGATATTTAAACAAAGGTAGGCATCCATTGCTGCGTACAGGATGTGATCTTCATCTAATGTCTTCGACTCCCATGCATGATGAAACTCGTGATGAGGTTTCTTCAGTTTAGCGTACGAACGATCAATCATGGCTGCTGCCAGGGTCAGCATTGAAGGCTGAGAGGAGGACACCAGCCCTTCCTTCTGGAGGTCGAAGGGGTCGCCTACAACGAGGCCTATCCGACCCAGGATTTCCTTGTCGTTCCTAAAGTCTACAGTAACGAATTTGACTCGGCCGCCCTTGAGGAACTTCTTAAATTCCTCGCACTCAACGTCGGCATGGCATATGTGGTAGACCAAGCATAAGTCATGCACGCAAACCTGGATCACGGCGGGCTTCTTCTTCTCTGCCTCCTTTAGTTTCTTCTCGCTTCCCAGGACTGTGGTGTACTCAACATCTAGCCCAGCGACCCACTCATCATTTGAGTTTTCGAACATGCGTTTGAAGCGAGCAAGGCATTCTTTCACCGTTGCGGAAGAACGGGTGTAGATGACGTCGAACTCATCGCCGGTGATGGTTCTAACGTTGTACTCACCGCCGATCATGGAGATTTGGGACGCCATGGATTTGGGAGGAGGGTTAGGATTAGTGGAACTGCCGTAATGTGAAAGGACGGGACGACTGGGAGCGAACTGTTGTAAGGTACTGTACTAGTAGAAGACGGGGACGAGTAGGGCGTGTGAACGGCGTGGGGTTGCTGGCTTGCCCGGTGGATAAACGGCTGCAAGCCCCCAAAGAGTTCTCGAGAACTATGCGGGACCCACTAGATGTCATGTCTACTAGACCCATATCGTAGGCCTGACGGTATAGCTTCTGCCTGTTCGCACGCCATGCCGGCTTGTGTGTAACTTCAATTAATTCCGTCAACCGTCGCGCCTCCCACGACCTTCGCCTCCCTCGCGCGGTCGCGCCCTTTGAGACTTCGACCGGCTATAAATGAGCAATTTTTTTGCCTACTCCGCATGCATGATACTCCCTCTAGTCCTTTTTACTTCCGTCAACCGTTTATACTAAAAATATCAATATCTACAATACTGATTATAATGAGTATAAAGCACCTCTTGGGTGGGTTAGATTTTTTTGGGTTAGTTGAGTTCAAACTAACCCAAACTAACTCTAACACATGGATCCAAACAGGGCCAAGGTTAGCTATTAGAGTACTACTACCTCCCTTCTAGTTTAAAGGGCTCGATTCAAAAATTTGACCTACTCTTAGCAAGATAGAGGCGGTGGAATAGTTTTTGTAGTTCTTCACAAAAAAATGTGTTTACCAATGCATGCATGAACACTAGTTACTCTAACCCCCCTCTCTTCTTTAATTCTTTGCCACATCAGCATGTTTGCTATTCCCGTGTGCATGATACCAGCTAAGATACCACCATTATGGCCAGCCTTAATCATCGCATGCAATAATTTAGTGCACCTTGAAATATGAACATGTGTGGGGCGTGTATGTTTTTAATGACTTGAGACTATACCTAGCCCGGCATGCAAGATGAGACTTATTATGCACCGTTCCCCATACCTGCAGGAAGCCCGTTCGTCTCCAAATCTTTTCCTCTCCATGTGTGGAAACAATATGCCTGCCAGACTCTCCTTCTCCCTCCGGCGGTCCCACCACTCCACCCCATGTGGAAAAAATCTGCATGCATGACTCTCCTCCCCCCGCGCTCGTCCAATCCGTTGTGACCAGCAATATTTCCACCCCTTCCCTCCCCCGTAATTTACTCCAACAAATATGCCCACGTAGCTGTTACTTAACTGCAGGTGCATTGGGTCATTGACATATGGACCCAACAGGGGTCTGGCCCACATGTCAGTGATGCAACTGGACCTGCAGTTAAGTCAGTGCAGCTCACTCCATATCTTACGTAGGTGTGCCATTGCTCGCTATAAATACTGCGCCTCCCATGACATCGCTATCTCCTCCCCCTCATGTTCACGTTCATCGCTATCTCCTCCCCCTCCCTGGCTCCCTCTGACGTCGACCACCATGGCATCGCCCCTCCCAAGCCCTAGGCTCCCCTCGCTGCACCGCGCGGACGGTCACGCGTCGCCGTTCCGTTCCTCGCCGCCACTAGTCGAGGAGGACGCGTCGGCATTCCGCTCCTCGCCGCGACGCAACGCGTCGCCGTTTCGTTCCTCGCCGCCACCAGTCGAGGAGGATGCGTCAGCATTCCGCTCCTCGCCATGACGCGTCGAGGTGGACGCATTGGCGTTCCCAATCTCGCCAGCACGCACGTCGGAGGACGCGTCGGCTCCCCGCTACGAGGAGAACGCCGCGCCGCTCGCCGAGCCCCCCAACCTTGAGGAGCTTTGGAAAGAAATGGATGTCGCCTTGTGGGAGGCTTTGCCTCCAGCAGAGCGTGCCAAAATAGAGGCGGAGAAGAATGCCGAGGAAGAGAAGCGCACCACGGAACAAGCTGCCTGGGAGGCCTATGTCGTGTCCGAGAGAGTCAGGCAATTGGCTCTTTGGTAGAAGGCTCGTGCGAGGGCCGTGAGGGTGGCGGAGGATGCCCATGCCGACGCCCTGAGTGCAGTCGGGCCCAAGCGCCTCATCTACGCTTGGCGGTACATGGACCGGGTGCACGCTTCCAGCGAGGAGGAGTACCTGTTGGCGCCGAATCACCACACCGGTGAGATCGCGCTCGCCCGCCGGCAAGCCGCCAATCAGCACCTCACGAGTTGCGAGGCTGAGGAAGAGGCGTTGTGTCGGCGCGCTGGGAAACGGCCGCGCACCAGGGCACTCCTGGCGCGATGCAAGCGCTCCTGCGAGCGCCGTGGCTTTTAGGAGGAGTATAATTTTTGTTTCGTAAGGCGATCTCATTAGTTTTGGGGCACAAATGATAAGTCCCGAATGTTCAGGAATTATTAGCGTCCTTAATTAAGTATGTAAAAGCGAAAGTTTGGAAACCTTGTGTATTCGTACGCATTTTGCAGGTACGTGCATATAGCACAAACTTTACTATATACTATCGCACTACACGTCTCTCTCTATATATGCTTGCAGACTGTGCTACTCCCTCCGTCCAGGTCAATAAGTCATCTTTGGTTGTGCACCGTGACCAAGAAGGAGGGAAGACTTATACACCTAGACGGAGGGAGTACTACTATTACTTATGTACATGCAAATGCACGTTTTAACATTATGATGCGGTTTTTGTAAAAGTAGAAAAACAGCACCAGTCAAGCTTGTGAAACGATTCAATGCAAAACAAATGCAAAAATGCTCATTTGATTGTTTACTTTTAGCTTCCTTCTCTGTGGTTATTTCTTTGTCGTACTTTGTATGGAGTATCTCACTGGTTGGAAAGGCATGCAAATTCCCAAACAGCTTCCTACACCCTGTATCGAAATTTTTGCCTAACAAGTTGTGCCGTGCAATTGGAATTCCAACTTGAGTACTACTACTAGTAGGAGTACCAGGGGCCAGTTCTTTTAGGCATCTAGATTAGTAATCCCATAACTACTACCTCCGTCCTGGTTTATTGGTCCCCATTGTAATCTGTGTCAAATTTTTGACCATAAATTTAACCAATGAAATGTTAGTGCATGTCACATGCACTAACATTTTATCAGTTAAATCTTTGTGATATGACCGGAGTAGTAGCTAGGGATCGAGTGTGCGAGATGAACCAGAGAAAGTAAATGCAGAGAGATGAAATGCAAAAAAGATGGAGGGATGTGATGGTTGCTTGTCCGTTTATTTTACCAGGCCACTTATTACTGGGAGTGGTTGGGTTTTGTGATATGACCGCCTTACTGCCGCGCCACGAGCGGGGTGAGACTCCCGTGGAGCGCCGCCCTCTACACTAGTACTACTACATCGGTTGTGGTTTATCCCCCATTGAATTTGATTGAAGATTTAACTGACAAAATGTTAGTGCATGTCAACAAAAACAATATCGTGGGTTTCGTATTTGAACATAGTTTTCAATGATATAATTTTAGGTGACATGCATCATCATTTATCGTACTATATATAATGTTAGTTCAATATTTGGTCGTACTAATCTATAGTAAGGTGCCCGTGTGTTGCACGGAAGAGTGAAATGCATTGATCGGGGAGTTGTTTATTTTGACAAAGGATGTGGGGGTCATCTCATGTGTAACGGGTATCGATAGGTTTGCTCAGATATTATTTCATCTCTAGATCTCACAAACATTCGGGTGAAATAGATAAAAAAGTATCTTTTGCAAACAAAAGTGTTCAACTGTTCAACCTGCATCCAAAACTTGTGAAGAAATAACTCTTATTGTGCTTTGGAGGAAATGATCTTCAAGAATTAGTTTTTGAGTATCCATTGTTATACATGTTGGCTACAGATGACATGGCACTTTCTTATAGTCAACAGTTGGCTATACTATTTAAGTATTAACCATGCCCTTATATACCTAGACGGAGGGATTAAATCAGGATGACTTGGAAGGGGGCAGAGGATATGTAAGAAATGGTTCATCATAAGTCTTTCACCAGTACTGTAGTAAAAATTCATACATGGAAGATTCTAGACTAAACCATAAATGGATACACTTTTATTCATGCGCGATACTCCAATAGAGCAAGATCATGCATGGAAGTCTCCACATGCTTAGAAATGGTTCAACATTTAACTTGATAATGCAGATGTCCAGGTGAACCTCCTTGGAGTCCCCGTGCATCGGCGGGAAAGTCCCAGCTCGGCAGAGTCCAAGTATGCTTGGCGTAGCCAGTGTCGCCGCCCACGTACCTCCGAGGGGTAGTAATAGTGAGCACACACCCGTACATCGGCCTCGTGTCAGTGTCAGCGTCAGCAGCGTCGCCCCTGACGCACACTACAGAGATGTGGCGGCGGCCTGCACGGGCCTCGCCGGTGGCCACGATCAAGAGGAAAGACGTTGCCGTCCTCCTCCGAGACTAGTAGGCGGCGCTGATCCTCCAGCGACTCCGGCACGGTGAACGGGTAGCACGTCTCGTACTTGATGTTCTTCGCCAAGGGCCAATAGTGATTGCCGCACGCCTGCGTCAGGTGATGCACGATGTCCATCGGCGAGCCCCAAAACGGCACCGGGCACTCATAGCAGTAGACGAAGGGCTCCTTGGAGGCATCGACCAGGCCGTCCATGAAACGGGAGTGGCTATAGGGGACGTTCCGCTAGTTGAATATATGAGCAAGTTACTACGAGATTTAGTCCGAATAAGCACAAAATAAATCATGACGGCTATAACAGAGATTAATCTAATCATGCGGACTAGCATAGTAGATGAACAGATCGAATCTAGGACACAGACTAGAAACATGAATTCTACCATGATTTCGAACAGGAAGGACAGAAACACATACGGTGCAACGGGAGCAGCACCATTGGCGTTGAGGTTGTCGCCCATGTCATTGAGGAAGAGGTTGCCGAGGTCGGGGAAGAAGTTGTCGTCGGTGAAGTCGTCGCTGCTAGCAGTCGCGAGAGTGCGCTCCCCAAATTTCAACAGCGCCCGCCGAATGGAGCCATGAGGGAGTGGCTATAGGGGACGTTGCGGCTGCCGAATTGAGCGCAGGAGTAGCCCACGAAGCAGTAGATGGTGCTCCTCCCTAGTCTCTATTCTTATCTCTATCTCTACTACTCTTCTTGTTTTTTATAATATACTAGTTGTAGTTGTCAAATCAAATAGTACTGTGCCGTCCACTGCACGCCCGGCTGAACACGCCTCCTCGCCTCCATCAAACCCCTCCGTTAAACCTGCATGCAAACCGAGAAACCTACTCCGGCCCGCGGGAGGAAATTTGCCGGTTGCCATTGGAGAATAATAGAGTCACATCCAATCCATTTGAGTTAATTGTGTGTATGATTCTCCCTCTATAAAAATTTAATTGCATCCTTAATCTTGTATTCTAAGTACTCTGTGGGTTCCACTGTCAGTACAGTGTACATGACTTGCAGGCTGGCTACAGATTCATACAGAAAGTTAAAAAGAAACAAATCCATGACTTGCAGGATTGGAGTTAGCACCGATGGCGGTTCGTAGTCGTTCCACGCTCGGGCATTGAAGTTTGTAACTATTTTAGATTAGAACATACTACTACTCCGGTGCTAGTAGTAGAGCAGAGTCCTACTCCACTACTACTACTCTACTCAAGCAAGTTAGGGCATAGTAGCATGTACTGTAGGGAGTACCAGTACTGTGATCACTCAAGCAAGTTATCTGACTTCGATATGACCCTACGCTGCTGGTATGTGTCTCGTAAGTCAAGCGGCGTGCTGTAGTCATCATCACCTGTCCACTTCCTGCAGCACATATTCGCTTCTCCATCTTTGTCCGCTCTTCCGTCCCCGCTAAGGCGCCTCCCCCCTCGTCCAATCTTCCATCCCCGCTAAGGCGCCTCCCCCCTTGTCCGAAACCCAAGCACTAACAATGGCAGAACCGAGCAGCGTCCGCCGAAAGAGGGGCTGGAATTTGCTCCCCATAGAGGTAATCAAGCTCATTGTTTCGTGTGTGGACAATCTTAGTACCATGCCACTCGCCGCGTGCTCGTCGGGGCTGTACCGTTTACTCAAAGCCCTCAGGACGGAGCTTTTTAAGCCAGCTCCTTGCTTGCTCATGCCGCCTGATCTTCAGAAATGGCGTGTCACGCAGCATAACGATCGTAGGGTGGCGAGCATCAACCCCCTTGACTGCGATCCGATCCCCGTCACCTTCAACTACATTAACAGTATATACTGGGTCGACATGAACACGTCTTGGATGGTGCTCGTCGACGGTCGCGACAGCTGGATGCTTGTGGAGGTCTACACCCGGCGATTGACCCCCCTTCCTTTGATTAACACTACACTGCTTTGGCACTGCGGCCCAGAATACTCGGAATCTTACAGTAGCCAACATGATACCAAGTTTGATTTGCTCAAGGTTGTAATCTGCCAAGTGCCCACAAGATCTGCAAATTATAAAGACTTCAGGCTAATTGCGTTCTTCAACCGCGGTCTCGCCTATCTGACAGGTCACTGCGGTAAGTGGATAAATCTGCACGTCCATCGCAGGATCATACATCCTCCATGGTTCTCTGATGCCATTGAACACAAGGGCTTCATTTACGCTGTCGACTCCTTCTATGGCTGGACGTATTGCTGGCCTACTCCAGTCATCTCTACAAACGGCTGTTACAGCAGTATGTTACTTTCCTATGATATCATGATGGCTTGCTTATATTACTGTCAACATTTACTGAAAAAATATTCATGCTCATAACATGCTGTTCTTAAGATTGACTACTTCAAGAGCCCTTTTTTATTTGACTCCAACTTTTTTTTGAGGGTTATTTGACTCCAACTTGATATGATGTTGTAGGCCGCCTGGTGTCCCTACCCTTCCTAATCCCAGAACCTTTCAAAGAAAAGCGGCATGGCAGTTGCAGGTGGTTCCTGGCTCGTTCAGACGACGGCGAATGATTGATGATCGTTCGCACGTACCGGACGTGTTTTTTCGCGGAATACAATCACAGTCACTGCAAGGTCTTTGAGCAGGATCCCAGCTTCTCTGGGCCTTCAGGAATTTTTGACTAGAGGTTGGTAAGTAGCCTTGGTACACGCTCTCTGTTTGTCGGACTAAATTATCTGATTAACCAGGAGATAACCGATGACAAGGATCATGATGGCAGCGCGGTTTCGTTCATCAGGAAAAACTGTGTGTACACAATGTACCATGCGTCTCTGCATGCACCATACCCTGATATGTGCTGCCACGCTCTGCAGCCCAAAGTAGGAGAGAGGGTCGCAAGTATCAAACTTCGACCTGGTGGCTGGAGTTTCCCCCGTCAGGCACCCATCTGGTTCAAGCCGTCAGCCAATCTCCACAGCTTAATAAATAGTAACGTCTAACTGAGCCAGTTAGTTAGATGTGTACACTTGGTGTAGTAGGATCTTTATTTAGTTTGATGCATACACTTGTTCTTTTTTGGTAGCCCTTTTGTAATGATGGCTGATGTTTGGTTTGGAAGAGAAAGCTGCGTCTTCACTCTTCTGGCCTGCTTACTGCTTCTGTTGCACCCCCAGCCCTGGTTGCTGCTGCTGCTGCTGTTTTCAATGTACAATCAGTAGTATATATTTTGTCTGTTGGTTGAATAAATGTGTTGTTAGAACGACAAACACAATGTTTTGGAAGTCATTGCACGGTTCGATCCTTTAGTGGCCCGTACCGTACGTAGTGCATACTATTTTTCGTACGGAACACATTTTCCACTTGTTGATAGCATGCAGCCCACTGATGAAGGCCCAATAGAGAAGACCATAATTAACTGGAAGGGAGGCTCTCACATGAATCCGGCCCAGGTACATGCTCATGGTCCCCTAAACATAAATAAGTAAATAAATAAATAAAGCTAAATGCTCATGCACCAGTTCTTTAAATTCACGATTTAATAGGAGGATATTATTTCCTATGATAGTGTCCTTACATTCAGTCGATATTATTCTTCGGCAAAGATAGCGACCAGTCTTCTTTCTCCCAGCATTTTCTTCCTGCAACTAGCGGACCCATGCAAATCGTAGTCAACATCGTAAATAGATCCGGTCCATTTTTATTTTTCCATAAGAATGTCCAACCCAACCCAACACATTGGCGACATCACTTTATCCTCCGCCTTGGTGCGCTCACCGCGGCGCCGCCGTCCGGCCCTGTCAACATAGTTTTTTTCGAAACGGTCCCTGTCAACATAGTGAATCGGGAGAGGACTGTAGTTGTGAGTATGACAGTACGAACCCACCAGGTCCACTCCCGAACACAAGCAAGCGCCTCTTTTACTACTCAGATGAACCCCTCGTTTTTTACTCTAATCCACCCTGCTGATATCTGGGACCCACATCATTTTCAACGTATAGTCAATTAACAACAGAATTGCACAACTTTTTTTAGTAGTAATTCGGAGGAGCAGGCTATAAACTGGGTTGTGCGATCTCTGTGGCCCGTCTAACAACATGACCAGCCCAGCAGTTTTTTCTTTGGGAAAATAGGTAGCCCAGTATTTCTTTTTGAAGAATACCCAAGCTAGGCCTATTTGTTTTCTCCGACTTACTGGGCTGCAAATCTTTCAAGACGAGGAGGGATGCATTCCGGCCTGGCCAAAGAATATGGTCATTGTCTGTTAAAAGTAATATCAAAAGGGGTTGAAAATGCCAAAAAAATTATAGCAAATGGGATATTAGTTTCTTTTTTTGTTTTTGTTCTTCACTGATATCTTATACGTATTTCATTGGATTTAACATGACATAGTACTAATTTATTTTTAAATTTTTTTAGTATGCCTACTAATTTTTGGATTAAGAATATTTTGTTCCCCAGCAAAAATTTGCGAATTTTCAAAATTTCCCACATATTTAGTTAATTTTTTAACCCTGGTACTGACCAGAAAATGGGCAGCAATTCTAGAAATGGAAAACGGGCTGCAATAAATTCCATATGAATTAGAAAATGAGTAAAATTATAAAAATAATAGCAAATGGGCTATACACGCCACAGATTTCGAGGCTGACTTGTTTACGCAAGGCTTTATCAGTCAACACACGATTCTAGCAGCAGTGACTGTTGGATGTCCATCCAACGGCCGACGTGCTTCTTCAATCTCTGATCTTCCTGCTCCAGCCGCCTAAACTAGCGCCGGCGGGACTGCCTGCTCCCTCCTCTTGGGGCCCGCTGTGATGCCGCGCAGGCTTCCCCGGCCCACCCTACTCCCTCCGCTGGCCTAGCCGCGCGCAATCAACTGCCTCCTTATTACGCGAAAAAATGATTCCTCCCACTGACATCTGGGGCGCACTGGTTGGGAGGCTGACCTATGGGCCTACTAAGTTGACGCGTACGCAGGGCTTGTCAACTTAGTCAACAAACGATTCTAGCAGCAGTAACCGTTGGATTTGAATTGAACGGTCGTGTTGCTTCTTCAATCGCTGCTCTTCTTGCACCAGCCGCCCAAACCAGTGCCGGCGAGACCACCTGCTCCTGCCTCCAGTGGTCGGCTGTGCTGCCGTTGAGGCCTCATCGCCCCCTACTACTCCCACCGCTAGCCAGGCCCTGCGGTGACGGCAGCCTCACACCGCAGCCGAACCAGTGAACCCTCGTACTCCACTCCGCGTGGGCATCCACTGCCGCGTCTTTCCCGGCTCCGCGTCGTCCCCTTCCTAGGTCTCGCCGTCGTCCACCGCCTTGGTGCTCTCGGCGCGGCGTGGTCAATGTGGTCAACGACCGACTTCCATCGGAAGAGTACTGTACGTGGAGAGGCTGAAAGCTGGGTCCATGGCCACAGCCCAGTTTTTTTGTGATTTGCCAAGTAAGTCGCTTTGTTAGGCCCGTTGGGCTGCAAATCTTTCAAGACGAGGAGAGCTTTCATTCGGCTGGCCGAGAAAATGGCCTATCAGTAATGAGAAATGGGCTGTACATTTTTAAAACACATCAAACCGGCAATTAGTTTCAAATTTCCTTTTTTCATTTTGAGATTTTAAATTACATTAATTTTTATGCGTGGACAATTTGTTGGATTTTATATTGATATACATTTATTTTTAAAATCAGTTTGAATGTGACTCGAAATTTCGGGATTAAAATCAGTTCGGACCGCACCGAAATATGCAAAATTTCGTATAATTTTTTAACCGTGGCCACAATATGGGCTGTAATGCTAACAAAAAGAATATGGGCTCCAAAAAAACCTTAAGAATTAGCAAATGGGCTATAAATTATTAGAAATAATGGCACATGGTTTGTATGCTGTTTTCCACAGATTTGAGGCTTTCCTAAAAAAAAGGTTGACGCACAAGTAGTGATTGTTGGATGTCCATCCAACAGCCGTCGTGCTTCTTCAATCTCTGCTCTTCCTGCTCCAGCCGCTCAAACAAGCGCCGGCGGGACTGCCTGCTTCCTCCTCCCCGCGGTCGGCTGTGCTGCCGCGCAGGCCTCACCGCCCCACCGTACTCCCATCGCTGGCCTAGCCATCCCTCTACTCACCCACATGCTGTTATTCTCCGGCAACGGCAGACGAACCAGTAAACCCTCGTACAGTCGTACTCCCCTCCGTGTGGGAAACAACTACTGAGTCTTCCCTGCCTCCGTGTCGTTCCCTTCCTAGGCCTCGCCGTCGTCCACCGCCCTGTTGCTCTCGGTGCGGCCTGGTCAATGTGGTCAACGACCGACATGCATCTGAAGTGGACTGTAAGTGGAGAGGCTGACAGCTGGGTCCACAGCCGCACGCAAGGAGATACCTCCTTATTACGCGCAAAATAATGATTCCTCCACCTGACATCAGGGACCCACCGAAAGGGCCTCTGTATTTCACGAAAAAACGTTACCGCCGCTGACAGCTCGGACCCACCAGCTATATCTTCGCACGCAAGGAAGTGCCTCCTTATTACGCACAAAAAATTAATACTCCCCCTGTTAGCTGGGACCCAGTATAGTGGCAGGCTGACTTGTGGGCCTACTAAGTTGACGGGGATGGAGGGCTTTGTCAACTTAGTCAATATGCACGATTCCAGCTCCAGTGACAGTATGATGTCCATCCAACGGCCGTAGTGCTTCTTCAACCTCTGGTCTTCTTGCTCCAGCCGCCCAAACCAGCGCCGGTCGTGCATCGTGCTCCTGCCTCCCGTGGCCGGCTGCGATGCGGCGGAGGCCTCACCGCCCCCTACTACTCCCACCGATGGCCAGGCCATCCCTCTACTCACCCACACCCTCTGTTATTCTGCGGCGACGCTAGCCTCACACCGCAGCGAACCAGTGAACCCTCGTACTCCTCTACGCGTGGGCATCCACTGCCGCGTCTTCCCCGGCTCCACGTCGTCCCCTTCCTAGGCCTCGCCGTCTTCCACCGCCCTGGTGCTCTCGGCGTGGCGTGGTCAACGTGGTCAAGGAACGGCTTCCATCGGACGTGGACTGTACGTGGAGAGGCTGACAGCTGGGTCCACGGTTGCAGCAAGGAAGTGCCTCCTTATTACGCGCAAAATAATTATTCCTCCACCTGACAGCGGGGACCCACCGGACGGGCCACCGTATTTTGTGAAAAAGATGTTTCCCCCTGACTGCTGGGACCCACCAGCTACATCTTCGCACGCAAGGAAGTGCGTCCGGGCAAAAAAAAAGATTCGCCCCCCTGACTGCTGGGACCCACCAGCTACATCTTCGCAGGCAAGGAAGTGCCTGATAGTCGGGACCCACCTGGTCGAAGCGTCCATAGCGTTGTCATTCTGGTCGCGAACATGTACATACATACTGGTCGATGTAGAGGCGCGCACATGTCGTAGTAGAGGCGCGCACGTAGCATGTACACGTACGTACAACGGCCAGGGTGCAAGAAAGTAAATACGGCCACGTACGTACATACGGGTGGGGTGTCGAACGCCTACTCGCGCGTACGTACGGCCAGGGCTTGTGTACATGGTTGGGTCGGAATGAAGAAACAACGTCGTCGTCGTGTTCATGGGGAGGCAATGGAATGCGTCGTGTTCATCGGGAGGCAACGGAACGCGTGGGAGCCAACCGGCTTGGACGGAACAACCGATGGAAACGAGGCCTGGAGTACCGCAGAACGGAGGAAACGGCCTTGTGTTCGACTGGCCACGTTCGAAACGGGATCCTGTTCATCGGGAGGGGTCTGGCATACTGCAAAACGGAGGAAACGGACCTCCTACGGTCGAAACGGGGGTCCTGTTGATCGGGAGGGGTGTGGCGTACCGCAAAACGGTGGAAACGGACTTGTGTTGGAGCGCTACGGTCGAAACGGGGGTCATGTTCATCGGGAGGGGTGTGGCGTAACGCAAAACGGGACTCCACGGGATACTGTTCATCTCCACCATCGACCCCCTCCAGCCTCCATGGGCTACTGTTCATCCACCGTCGACCTCTTCCAGCCTCCACTTGTGACTGTTCATCCACGGGATCCTGTTCATCCAGCCTCCACCGCGCGCTACTCCACCGGCTACTATTCAACTAGCCCTCTCCACGGGCTCCTGTTCAACCACCCCTCCACGGGCTACTGTTCATCCAACCCTCCACCGTCTACTGTTCATCCTGCCCTCCACGGGGTGGTCCTGTTCATCCTGCCCTCCACGGGGTCCTGTTCATCCAGCCCCAACCGGCTCGATCGATCGGGGTCCTGTTCATCCAGAGGCAACGCCACGGGGTCCTGTTCATCCACCCCCACCAGGAACTGTTCATCCAAACCCCCCAGCAACGCTCACTGTTCATCCATAGGCAGCATCGATCGGCTTCAGTTAGCAGCAGTAGTGAAGGAATCGCTCGATCGGGTTCAGTTAACAGCCATCGATCGATCGCTCGGGTTCAGTAACGCGTAGCCTGCAGTGCAATCGCTCGGGTTCAGTTAGAGCCCAACGCCTCGCTCGGCCTCAGTTAGAGCCCAACGCCAAGCTCGGCCCCGACATGCGTGTATGAGAGAAACGCACATCGCTCGGCCCCGACCACCCACCATAACCGGGAACACCCCGATATTTTCCTTGCCCTCGCTTCTACCACGGTTTTTTCCGTCATGGACGGCCCAAAGAATGTCATGCAGCTGCGTCTCCGGCCCGCCCAGGACGAAAAGCCCATTCTTTGTCATGATACCGGGTTTTGTCACAATTATCGTCATAGAAGTGTCATAAGTATGACAATTTTTTTCGTTCGGCCCAAAATGTAACGGATGTGTCTTTTTTTGTAGTGTATCTACTATATGATTCACGTTTGACCTTTCGATCTCAGTGTTCCGAGGCCATATCTGCATATGTTAGGCTCGTCAAGTTTAACCCGAGTATCCTGCACGTGCAAAGCTGGCTTGCACCCATTGTATGTGAACGTAGAGCTTATCACACCCGATCATCACGTTGTGTCTCGGCACGACGAACTGTAACAATGGTGCATACTCAGGGAGAACACTTATACCTTGAAATTTAGTGAGGGATCATCTTATAATGGTACCGCCGTACTAAGCAAAATAAGATGCATAAAGGATAAACATCACATGCAATCAAAATATGTGACATGATATGGCCATCATCATCTTGTGCCTTTGATCTCCATCTCCAAAGCACCGTCATGATCTCCAACGTCACCGGCTTGACACCTTGATCTCCATCGTAGCATGGTTGTCGTCTCGCCAACTATTGCTTCTACGACTATCGCTACCGCTTAGTGATAAAGTAAAGCAATTACATGGTGATTGCATTTCATACAATGAAGCGACAACCATAAGGCTCCTGTCAGTTGCCGATAACTTTTACAAAAGATGATCATCTCATACAACAATTTATATCTCATCACGTCCTGACCATATCATATCACAACATGCCCTACAAAAACAAGTTAGACGTCCTCTACTTTGTTGTTGCAAGTTTTACGTGGCTGCTATGGGCTTCTAGCAAGAACCGTTCTTACCTACGCATCAAAACCACACCGATTTTTCGTCAAGTGTGCTGTTTTAACCTTCAACAAGGACCGACCGTAGTCAAACTCGATTCAACTAAAGTTGGAGAAACAGACACCCGCTAGCCACCTGTGTGCGAAGCACGTCGGTAGAACCAGTCTCATGAACGCGGTCATGTAATGTCGGTCCGGGCCGCTTCATCCAACAATACCGCCGAATCAAAGTAAGACGTTGGTGGTAAGCAGTATGACTATTATCGCCCACAACTCTTTGTGTTCTACTCATGCATATATCATCTACGCATAGACTTGGCTCTGATACCACTGTTGGGGAACATAGTAATTCAGAAATATTCCTACGATCACGCAAGATCTATCTAGGAGATGCATAGCAACGAGAGGGGAGAGTGTGTCCACGTACCGTCGTAGACCGAAAGCGGAAGCGTTTAGTAACGCGGTTGATGTAGTCGAACATCTTCATGATCCAACCGATCCAAGTACCGAACGTACGGCACCTCCGTGTTCAGCACACGTTCAGCATGATGACGTTCCTCGAACTCCTATCCAGTAGAGGGTCGAGGGAGAGTTCCATCAGCACAACGGCGTGGCGACGGTATTGGTGATGTGATCTGCGCAGGGCTTCACCTAAGCACTACGACAATATGACCGAGGTGGTAAACTGTGGAGGGGGGCACCGCACATGGCTAAGAAACAACTGTTGTGCCTTTGGGGTGCCCCCTGCCCACGTATATAAAGGAGGGAGGAGGAGGAGGAGGCTGGCCCAATGGGGGGCGCGCCAAGAGGGGGGAGTCCTACTAGGACTCTATTCCTAGTAGGATTTGGCCCCCCTCCTTCCTTCCAATGGAGAGGGGAAAGGGGAAAGGAGGGAGAGGGAGAAGGAAAGGGGGGCCGCGCCCTCCACCCTTGTCCAATTCGGATTGGGCTTGGGGGGGCGCTGTTGGGGAACGTAGTATTTCAAAAAATTTACCTACGATCAGGCAAGATCTATCTAGGAGAAGCATAGCAACGAGCAGGAAGAGTGTGTCCACGTACCCTCGTACACCGAAAGCGGAAGCGTTTAGTAACGCGGTTGATGTAGTCGAACGTCTTCGCGATGCAACCGATCCAAGTACCGAATGCACAACACCTCCACGATCAGCACACGTTCAGCTCGGTGACGTCCCTCGAACTCTTGATCCAGTTGAGGCCGAGGGAGAGTTCCGTCAGCACGACGGCGTGGTGACGGTGATGATGAAGTTACCGGCGCAGGGCTTCGCCTAAGCACTACGATGATATGACCAAGGTGTGTAACTGTGGAGGGGGGCACCGCACACAGCTAAAAGATCAACTTGTGTGTTCTAGGGTGCCCCCCTCCCCACGTATATAAAGGAGGGAGGGAGGAGGCAGGTCGGCCCTAGGGGGCGTGCCCAAGGAGGGGAGTCCTACTAGGACTCCAAGTCCTAGTAGGTTTCCACCAAGAGGGAGAGAGGGGGAAGGAAGGAGAGGGGGAGTAGGAAAGGGGGCGCCGCCCACTTCCCTTGTCCAATTCGGACTCCAAGGAGGGGGGGGCGCAGCCTGCCCTCCTCTCTCTCCAGTAGGGCCCATGGTGGCCCATTAGTTCCCCCAGGGGTTCCGGTAACCCCTCCGGCACTCCGGTTTTACCCGAAACTATCCGGAACACTTCCGGTGTCCGAATAACATGGTCCAATATATCAATCTTTATGTCTTGACCATTTTGAGACTCCTCGTCATGTCCGTGATCTCATCCAGGACTCCGAAAAACCTTCGGTCATCAAATCACATAAACTCACAATACAAATCGTCATCGAATGTAAAGCGTGCGGACCCTACGGGTTCGAGAATTATGTAGACATGACCGAGACACATCTCCGGTCAATAACCAATAGCGGAACCTGGATGCTCATATTGGCTCCTACATATTCTACGAAGATCTTTATCGGTCAAACCGCATAACAACATACGTTGTTCCCTTTGTCATCGGCATGTTACTTTCCCGAGATTCGATCGTCGGTATCATCATACCTAGTTCAATCTCGTTACCGACAAGTCTCTTTACTCGTTCCGTAATACTTCACCCCACAACTAACTCATTAGTCACATTGCTTGCAAGGCTTATAGTGATGATCATTACCGAGTGGGCCCAGAGATACCTCTCTGAAACACGGAGTGACAAATCCTAATCTCGATCTATGCCAACCCAAAAAATACCTTCGGATACACCTGTTGAGCATCTTTATAATCACCCATTTACGTTGTGACGTTTGATAGCACACAAAGTGTTCCTCCGGTATTCGGGAGTTGCATAATCTCATAGTCTAAGGAACATGTATAAGTCATGAAGAAAGCAGTAGGAATGAAACTGTAATGATCATAATGCTAAGCTAACGAATGGGTCTTGTCCATCACATTATTCTCCTCATGATGTGATCCCGTTCATCAAATGACAAAACATGTCTATGGTTAGGAAACATAACCATCTTTGATAAACGAGCTAGTCAAGTAGAGGCATACTAGGGACACTTATGTTTTGTCTATGTATTCACACATGTACTAAGTTTCTGGTTAATACAATTCTAGCATGAATAATAAACATTTATCTTGAAATAAGGAAATAAATAATAACTTTATTATTACCTCTAGGGCATATTTCACCCAAGTCTGTATAAAGCTATATGTTTTGATCAACTCATCAAAGTGTATATTCCAACTCCGAGATGCTTGCACTAGTCCATAGATGGATCGCCGGAGCTTGCACACTTTGTTAGCACCTTTAGGATTGACAAAACCTTCTTGTTGTATCATATACAACTCTTTTTTAAGAAATCCATTAAGGAATGCAGTTTTGACATCCATTTGCCAGATATCATAAAATGTGGCAATTGCTCACATGATTCGGATAGACTTAAGCATCGCTATCAGTGAGAAAATCTCATCGCAGTCAACACCTTGAACTTGTCGAAAACTTTTGGCGACAATTCGAGCTTTGTAGATAATAACACTACTATCAGCGTCCGTCTTCCTCTTGAAGATCCATTTACTCTCAATGCTTGCTGATCATTGGGCAAATCAACCAAAGTCCACACTTTGTTCTCGTACATGGATCCCATCTCAGATTTCATGGCCTCAAGCCATTTTGCGGAATCTGGGCTCATCATCACTTCCTCATAGTTCATAGGTTCATCATGGTCTATTAACATGACTTCCAGAACAGGATTACCGTACCACTCTGGTGTGGATCGTACTCTGGTTGACCTACGAGGTTCGGTAGTAACTTGATCTGAAGTTTCATGATCATCATCATTAACTTCCTCACTAATTGGTGTAGGCATCACTGGAACTGATTCCAGTGATGAGCTACTTTCCAATTCGAGAGAAGGTACAATTAACTCATCAAGTTCTACTTTCCTCCCACTCACTTATTTCGAGAGAAACTCCTTCTCTAGAAAGGATCCATTCTTAGCAACGAATATTTTGCCTTCCGACCTGTGATAGAAGGTGTACCCAACAGTCTCCTTTGGGTATCCTATGAAGACACATTTCTCCGATTTGGGTTCGAGCTTATCAGGTTGAAGCTTTTTCACATAAGCATCGCAGCCCAAACTTTATGAAACGACAACTTCGGTTTCTTGCCAAACCACAGTTCATATGGTGTCGTCTCAACGGATTTAGATGGTGCCCTATTTAACGTGAATGCAGCCGTCTCTAAAGCATAACCCCAAAACGATAGTGGTAAATCGGTAAGAGACATCATAGATCGCACCATATCTAATAAAGTACGGTTACGATGTTCGGACACACCATTACACTGTGGTGTTCCAGGTGGCATGAGTTGCGAAACTATTCCACATTGTTTCAAATGAAGACCAAACTCATAACTCAAATATTCACCTCCACGATCAGATCATAGAAGCTTTATTTTCTTGTTACAATGATTTTCCACTTCACTCTAAAATTCTTTGAACTTTTCAAATGTTTCAGACTTATGTTTCATCAAGTAGATATATCCATATCTGCTCAAATCATCTGTGAAGGTCAGAAAATAACGATACCCATCGCAAACCTCAACACTCATCGGACCGCATACATTAGTATGAATTATTTCCAATAAGTCAGTTGCTTGCTCCATTGTTCCGGAGAATGGAGTCTTAGTCATATTGCCCATGAGGCATGGTTTGCAAGCATCAAGTGATTCATAATCAAGTGATTCCAAAAGTCCATCAGCATGGAGTTTCTTCATGTGCTTTACACCAATATGACCTAAATGGCAGTGCCATATATAAGTTGGACTATCATTATTAACTTTGCATCTTTTGGCTTCAATATTATGAATATGTGTATTACTATGATCGAGATTCAATAAACCATTTATATTGAGTGTATGACCATAGAAGGTTTTATTCATGTAAATAGAACAACAATTATTCTTTGATTTAAATGAATAACCGTATTGCTATAAACATGAACCAATCATATTCATGCTCAATGCAAACACCAAATAACATTTATTTTAGGTTCAACACTAATGCCGAAGGTAAAGGGAGTGTGCGATGGTGATCTTATCAACCTTGGAATCACTTCCAACTCACATCATCACCTCGCCTTTAACTAGTCTCAGTTTATTTTGCAACTCCCGTTTCGAGTTACTACTCTTAGCAACTGAACGAATATCAAATACCGAGGGCTTGCTATAAACACTAGTAAAGTACACATCAATAACATGTATATCAAATCTACCTTTGTTCACTTTGCCATCCTTCCTATCCGCCAAGTATCTAGGGCAGTTCCACTTCCAGTGACCATTTCCTTTGCAGTAGAAGCACTCAATTTCAGGCTTGGGTCTAGCTTTGGGCTTCTTCATGGGAGTGGCAACTTGCTTGCCATTCTTCTTGAAGTTCCCTTTCTTTCCCTTGCCCTTTTACTTGAAACTAGTGGTCTTGTCAACCATCAACACTTGATGCTTTTCTTGATTTCTACCTTCGCTGATTTCAGCATCGCGAAGAGCTCGGGAATCGTTTTCGTCATCCCTTACATATTATAGTTCATCACGAAGTTCTAGTAACTTGGTGATAGTGACTAGAGAACTCTTTCAATCACTATCTTATCTGGAAGATTAACTCCCACTTGACTCAAGCGATTGTAGTAATCAGACATTCTGAGCACATGCTCACTGGTTGAGCTATTCTCCTCCATCTTTTAGGCAAAATACTTGTCAGAGGTCTCATACCTCTCGACTCGGGCATGAGTCTGAAATACAAATTTCAGCTCTTGGAACATCTTATATGCTCCGTGGCGTTCAAAATGTTTTTGATGTCCCGGTTCTAAGCCGTAAAGCATGGTGCACTAAACTATCAAGTAGTGTCAGTGTACAAAAGTAGGGGCCTTCTGTACCCCTTTACTTGTATGCGGGCAGTTGTAGCCGCACCTGCGGCCACGCTTGGCGGGGCAGTAGAAGCAAGGAACAAGACTACCGGAGCTGCGCTGAGACCAGAGGCGCAAAGAGCGAAGGGGCAAGGTGGGTCTCCCCCAGCAAGAGCCTTGCCGGGGACGACCTATGCTGCCCCGGCAAGAGCGTTGCCAGGGCAACTTACCCAACACAAGCATGATAGCCACCCTTGAGCCTGAGAGTTCCGACACCATCAACAACGTTGGAACCAAGGCTTGGGAGGCGCCTACATGGTGGCATGCAGATCTTTGTGAAGACTGAAGACCTGCAAGACCAGATGAGAACCAGAAGACGAAGCCGGTCTTGCCGGGACGCCCACAAGACCCCGACAAGACCCTTGCCGGGGCCCCGGCAAGGCCCTTGCCGAGGACATCTACGGGGCCGCAACCGGGCCCGCACTTATCAAAGCTCCGCTGACCCATGGTTGTCTCGACGCAGCAGCTAGCTTGCCAAATAGGCACGCACATGCGTGGCAACATGCAGCGTCTAGGCCAACCAAGCAAGCACCTGCGTGGTGGCATGCGAATCTTCATGAAGACCCTGCCACCGCACAAGCTCAGCAGCAGCCAGCCAGCGTGGCGCTGCATGCCTCATCAACTCGGACGCACGTCGAAGCGAGGCGAGGCGGCGACAGACGAGACGAGCTTCCTTGCCGTCCCTGATAAAGCAAGAGGACACGTCGGCGGCACATTAAATGCGTTTTGTCCCACGATGTCAGGATAAACTTGTACACTGTAGACGCTTTCCACCTCCTATGTGCCACTGTGGCAGCCCCTTTGGCATATAAAAGGAGGCCCGAGGCATACTGAGGAAGGATTCAGACTTTTTGGGCTAGGCAAGCACCGCAGCTAGTTCAAGATCTGAAGAACACTAAATATACACCAAAGCAGGACTAGGGTATTATGCATCACTCGCGGCCCGAACCTAGATAAAACTCCCCCGCGTTGATCTTGTAAACCCGCTCTTTTTACAGCCCCACGCCCCGGCAACCATAGTAGGGATTCCCCGTGATCCCATAGGTGTCGTTCTTGAACCCCGACAAGTAGTCATCATACCGAGCTTTGCCAAACGTTCATAACGTCTGTATCTGCTCCTGCAATAGGTCCGTCACCTAGTAGTGCATCAAGGACATAATACTTCTGTCCAGCAATGAGGATAATTCTCGGATCACGGACCTAGTCCGCATCATTGCTACTATCATCTTTCAACTTATTTTTCTCTAGGAACATATCAAAAATAAACGGGGAGCTATATCGCAAGCTATTGATCTACAACATAGATATGAAAATACTATCAGGACTAAGTTCATGATAAATTAAAGTTCAATTAATCATATTACTTAAGAACTCCCACTTAGATAGACATCCTTCTAATCATCTAAGTGATCACGTGATCCATATCAACTAAACCATGTCCGATCATCACGTGAGATGGAGTAGTTTTCAATGGTGAACATCATTATGTTAATCATATCTACTATATGATTCATGCTCGACCTTTCGGTCTTAGTGTTCCGAGGCCATATCTGCATATGCTAGGCTCGTCATGTTTAACCCGAGTATTCTGAGTCTGCAAAATTGGCTTGCACCCATTGTATGTGAACGTAGAGCTTATCACACCCGATCATCATGTCGTGTCTCGGCACGACGAACTGTCACAACAGTGCATACTCAGGGAGAACACTTGTACCTTGAAATTTAGTGAGAGATCATCTTATAATGCTACCGCCGTACTAAGAAAAATAAGATGCATAAAAGATAAACATCGCATGCAATCAAAATAAGTGATATGATATGCCATCATCATCTTGTGCCTTTGATCTCCATCTCCAAAGCACCGTCATGATCACCATCGTCACCGGCTTGACAGCTTGATCTCCACCGAAGCATCGTTGTCGTCTCGCCAACTATTGCTTCTACGACTATCGCTACCGCTTAGTGATAAAGTAAAGCAATTACATGGTGGTGCATTTCATACTATAAAGCGACAACCATATGGCTCCTGCGAGTTGTCGATAACTGTTACAAACCATGATCATCTCATACAACAATTTATATATCATCACGTCTTGACCATATCACATCACGGCAAGCCCTGCAAAAACAAGTTAGATGTCCTCTACTTTGTTGTTGCAAGTTTTACGTGGCTGCTACGGGCTTCTAGCAAGAACTGTTCTTACCTACGCATCAAAACCACAACGATTTTTCGTCAAGAGTGTTGTTTTAACCTTCAACAAGGACCGGGCATAGTCAAACTCGATTCAACTAAAGCTGGAGAAACAGACAAACACTAGCCACCTGTGTGCGAAGCACGGCAGCAGAACCAGTCTCATGAACGTGGTCATGTAATGTCGGTCTGGGCCGCTTCATCCAACAATACTGCCGAATCAAAGTATGACATGCTGGTAAGCAGTATGACTATTATCTCCCACAACTCTTTGTGTTCTACTCGTGCATATAACATCTACGCATAGACCTAGCTCGGATGCCACTATTGGGGAACGTAGTATTTCAAAAAATTTACCTACGATCACGCAAGATCTATCTAGGAGAAGCATAGCAACGAGCAGGGAGATTGTGTCCACGTACCCTCGTAGACCGAAAGCGGAAGCGTTTAGTAAGGCGGTTGATGTAGTCGAACGTCTTCGCGATCCAACCGATCCAAGTACCGAACGCACGGCACCTCCGCGATCAGACACGTTGAGCTCGGTGATGTCCCTCAAACTCTTGATCCAGTTGAGGCCGAGGGAGAGTTCCGTCAGCACGCGTGGTGACGGTGATGATGAAGTTACCGGTGCAGGGCTTCGCCTAAGCACTACAACGATATGACTGAGGTGTGTAACTGTGGAGGGGGGCACCGCACACGGCTAAAAGATCAACTTGTGTGTTCTAGGGTGCCCCCCTCCCCACGTATATAAAGGAGGGAGGGAGGAGGCCGGCCGACCCTAGGGGGCGCGCCCAAGGAGGGGAGTCCTACTAGGAGTCCAAGTCCTAGTAGGTTTCCACCAAGAGGGAGAGAGTGGGAAGGAAGGAGAGGGAGAGGGAGAAGGAAAGGGGGCCGCCGCCCCCTTCCCTTGCCCAATTCGGACTCCAAGGGGGGCCTGCCCTGGCTACCCTCCTCTCTCTCCAATAGGGCCCATGGTGGCCCATTAGTTCCCCCGGGGGGTTCGGGTAACCCCTCCAACACTCCGGTTTTACCTGAAACTATCCGGAACACTTCTGGTGTCCGAATAACATGGTCCAATATATCAATCTTTATGTCTCGACCATTTCGAGACTCCTGACTCCAAACAACCTTCGGTCATCAAATCACATAAACTCATAATACAAATCGTCATCGAACGTTAAGCGTGCGGACCCTACGGGTTGTAGAACTATGTAGACATGACCGAGACACATCTCCGGTCAATAACCAATAGCGGAACCTGGATGCTCATATTGGCTCCTACATATTCTACGCAGATCTTTATCGGTCAAACCGCATAACAACATACGTTGCTCCCTTTGTCATCGGTATGTTACTTGCCCGAGATTCGATCGTCGGTATCATCATACCTAGTTTAATCTCGTTACCGGCAAGTCTCTTTACTCGTTCCATAATACTTCACCCCGCAACTAACTCGTTAGTCACATTTCTTGCAAGGCTTATAGTGATGAGCATTACCGAGAGGGCCCAGAGATACCTCTCCGAAATACGGAGTGACAAATCCTAATCTCGATCTATGCCAACCCAACAAATACCTTCGGAGACACTTGTAGAGCATCTTTATAATCACCCATTTACATTGTGACGTCTGATAGCACAAAAAGTGTTCCTCCGGTATTCGAGAGTTGCATAATCTCATAGTCTGAGGAACATGTATAAGGCATGAAGAAAGCAATAGCAATGAAACTGTAACGATCATAATGCTAAGCTAATGAATGGGTCTTTTCCATCACATCATTCTACTAATGATGTGATCCCGTTCATCAAATGACAACACATGTCTATGGTTAGGAAACATAACCATCTTTGATAAACGAGCTAGCAAGTAGAGGCATACTAGGGACACTTATGTTTTGTCTATGTATTCACACATGTACTAAGTTTCCGGTTAATACAATTCTAGCATGAATAATAAACATTTATCATGAAATAAGGAAATAAATAATAACTTTATTATTGCCTCTAGGGCATATTTCCTTCAGGCGCCACCTCCTGTGGCAGCCTCCCTCTGTCCACTATTGCCAAATAGGCCCATTAACTTTCTCGGGGGGTTCCGGTAATCTCCCGGTACTCCGAAAAATCCCCGATCTTCTTCAGAACCATTCCGGTGTCCGTATATAACCTTCCAATATATCGATCTTTACCTCTCGACCATTTCGAGACTCCTCGTCATGTCTGTGATCTCATCCGGGACTCCGAACAAACTTCGGTCACCAAAACACATAACTCATAATACAAATCGTCATCAAACGTTAAGCGAGCGGACCCTACGGGTTCGAGAACTATGTAGACATGACCGAGACATATCTCCGATCAATAACCAATAGCGGAACATGGATGCTCATATTGGCTCCTACATATTCTACGAAGATCTTTATCGGTCAAACCGCATAACAACATACGTTATACCCTTTGTCATCGGTATGTTACTTGCCTGATATTTGATCGTTGGTATCATTATACCTAGTTCAATCTCGTTACAGACAAGTCTCTTTACTCGTTCCGTAATGCATGATCCCGCAACTAACTCATTAGTCACATTGCTTGCAAGGCTTATAGTGATGTGCATTACCGAGAGGGCCCAGAGATACCTCTCCGATACTCAGAGTGACAAATCCTAATCTTGATCTATGCCAACTCAACAAATACCATCGGAGACACCTATAGAGCATCTTTATAATCATCCAGTTACGTTGTGTCGTTTGATAGCACAGGAAGTGTTCCTCCGGTATACGGGAGTTGCATAATCTCATAGTTAGAGGAATATTTATAAGTCATGAAGAAAGCAATAGCAATAAAACTAAACGATCATAATGCTAAGCTAACGGATGGGTCCTGTCCATCACATCATTCTCTAATTATGTGATCCCGTTGATCAAATGACAACACATGTGTATGGTCAGGAAACATAACCATCTTTGATTAACGAGCTAGTCAACTAGAGGCATACTAGGGACACTCTGTTTGTCTATGTATTCACACATGTACTAAATTTCCGGTTAATACAATTCTAGCATGAATAATAAACATTTATCATGATATAAGGAAATATAAATAACAACTTTATTATTGCCTCTAGGGCATATTTCCTTCAGACGAAACCCTCCTTCACAACGGAGCAGTACCCCTGGCTCCATCTCCAGACGCGTAAGATCTTCTTCCCCTCCTCTGACAACCAAACCAGCCAGAGAATCCTCACCGACCAACCCAATCATGCTGAGATCAACATGGCTTCGCCAAAGAGGTTGTACACTTGTTGCATCGCTTTTTTACTCTACATGTTATATATATTGTCCACTGAGCACACGTAGTAACATGAAATATGATTAGTTTCTCCTACTATATGACAAGCAGTGAGGTACCAAGCAACTTAGCTATCCGTGATGGACTCTCTTGAACGCCATCATTAATTATTTCTGCATGTTTGAGCTGTGCATTTGTAGATGGGCCTGGGAGTTGAGGTAGTAGGGTAGTGGCCTGGGTCCAAAGTAGAAGTAGCACGAAAACATTTTTTGAGTGTAGGCTTTTCCCTATTCAAGCCTGCCTACTAGAATCGCCAGTGCTTGAAAGGAAAAGTGAAGGAAAAACATAGGAATTGGAAAGTTTCCTATGGTACTACTATTCATGCATTTGGTACAAAGGAATGGAGGAAAGGAAAACTATAGGATTTGTTCCTTTAGTGTCTCCTTGAAAGAAAAACCGTAGGAATTTTAATATCCACTTGCCCTCCTTTTCAAATTCCTATTCATGAAGTGCAAGACTAAGAGATAGTAGCATAATAGCATTATAACTGTACATTTTCTTGTGGTTTGACTTAATCTCACCATGCTTCTTTGCATCCTGTGATCTTCCAATTCTTGTGAACCAAACACCCAGATTGGCAGGAATCCTGTGTTTTTAAATTCTCTGCTTTACATGTCCATTCCTATTCTATTCCTGTGTATTTCCTATCCTTGCATTGTTAGAATCCTCCAATTCAAACAAGCCCTTACAGAATTACTTCTGTTATAGATATGTGTCAAAGAAAACATTGTGTGGATTGTCCCGCTCCTGCTGTGCTGTGGTCCACCCCAACTCAGCTGCTCCAACGACAGACGGGTTCACCACAGCAGGGATCCGCCCTCCAGACTGTCTTTCACCGCCTCAGATCTTCTTCCCCGCCGCCGGTAACCACGACAACTGCATTGCCATCATCAACTAAGCAGATGACCTTGAGGACTACACGGGTCCACAAGAGAGGTCGCACTCTTTTGTGTCTACTTTCGTTATGCATCACTTAATATGATGACATGCTACTTTATCGTCCTGTTCACCGATTAGACTCGGAGTCTGGTCCAAACTAATGCTCAAACTTGAGTTTTTAAATGGTTGCGGGGTACATATTGGGGCAGCAATCAATACTATCTGTCTACTACCTGGTTAATCTCGGGTATCTACTATGAGTTACATGTTGGGTGGAAACAAACATTAAAGGAGCCATTATCTGTATTTTTTAACTGAAGCTATTATCTTCTTGCTATCATTGGTTTTGGGTCTATCCATGATACGTCTCCAACGTATCTATAATTTTTGATTGTTCCATGCTATATTATATTTTGTTTTGGATATTTAATGGGATTTATTATACACTTTTATATTATTTTTGGGACTAACCTATTAACCGGAGGCCCAGCCCAAATTGCCCTTTTTTGCCTATTTCAGTGTTTCACAGAAAAGGAATATCAAACGGAGTCCAAACGGAATGAAACCTTCGGGAACGTGATTTTTGGAACAAACGTGATACAGAGGACTTGGAGTCTACATAAAGCAATCAACGAGGAGAGCACGAGGCAGGGGGTGCGCCTACCACCCTAGGCGCGCCCTCCACCCTCGTGGGGCCCATGTTGCTCCACCGACGTACTTCTTCCTCCTATATATACCCATATACCCTGGAAACATTAGAACAGGAGCCAAAACCCTATTTCCACCGCCGCAACCTTCTGTACCCGTGAGATCCCATCTTGGGGCCTTTTCCGGCGCTCCGCCGGAGGGGGCATTGATCATGGAGGGCTTCTACATCAACACCATAGCCTCTCCGATCATGTGTGAGTAGTTTACCTCAGACCTTCGGGTCCATAGTTATTAGCTAGATGGCTTCTTCTGTCTCTTTGGATCTCAATACAAAGTTCTCCTTGATCTTCTTGGAGATCTATTCGATGTAATCTTCTTTTACGGTGTGTTTGTCGAGATCCGATGAATTGTGGGTTTATGATCAAGACTATCTATGAACAATATCTGAATCTCCTCTGAATTCTTTTATGTATGATTGGTTATCTTTGCAAGTCTCTTCGAATTATCAGTTTGGTTTGGCCTACTAGATTGATCTTTCTTGCAATGGGAGAAGTGCTTAGCTTTGGGTTCAATCTTGCGGTGCTCGATCCCAGTGACAGAAAGGGAAACGACACATATTGTATTGTTGCCATCGAGGATAAAAAGATGGGGTTTATATCATATTGCATGAGTTTATCCCTCTACATCATGTCATCTTACTTAAAGCATTACTCTGTTCTTATGAAATTAATACTCTAGTTGCATGCTGGATAGCGGTCGATGTGTGGAGTAATAGTAGTAGATGCAGGCAGGAGTCGGTCTACTCGTCACGGACGTGATGCCTATATACATGATCATACCTAGATATTCTCATAACTATGCTCAGTTCTATCAATTGCTCGACAGTAATTCGTTTACCCACCGTAATACTTATGCTATCTTGAGAGAAGCCACTAGTGAAACCTATGGCCCCCGGGTCTATTTTCCAACATATTAATCTTCCAACACTTAGCTATTTTTATTGACGTTTATTTTACTTTGCATCTTTATCATAAAAATACCAAAATTTTTATCTTATCATATCTATCAGATCTCACTCTCGTAAGTGACCGTGAAGGGATTAACAACCCCTTTATCGCGTTGGTTGCGAGGTTCTTATTTGTTTGTGTAGGTGCGTGGGACTTGAGCGTGATCTCCTACTGGATTGATACCTTGGTTCTCAAAAACTGAGGGAAATACTTACGCTGCTTTACTGCATCACCCTTTCCTCTTCAAGGGAAAACCAACGCAGTGCTCAAGAGGTAGCAAGAAGGATTTCTGGAGCCGTTGTCGGGGATATTCGCGCCAAGTCAAGTCAAGACATACCAAGTACCCATCACAAACTCTTATCCCTCGCATTACATTATTTGCCATTTGCCCCTCATTTTCCTCTCCCCCACTTCACCCTTGCCGTTTTATTCGCCCTCTCTTTTCCGTTCGCCTCTTTTTTGCTTGCTTCTTGTTTGCTCGTGTGTTGGATTGCTTGCTTGTCACGATGGCTCAAGACAATACTAAATTGTGTGACTTTACCAATACCAACAACAATGATTTTCTTAGCACTCCGATTGCTCCTCTTACCGATGCTGAATCTTGTGAAATTAATGCTGCTTTGTTGAATCTTGTCATGAAAGATCAATTCGCCGGCCTTCCTAGTGAAGATGCCGCTACCCATATGAATAGCTTCGTTGATTTGTGTGATATGCAAAAGAAGAAAGATGTGGACAATGATATTTTTAAATTGAAGCTATTTCCTTTTTCGCTTAGAGATCGTACTAAAGCTTGGTTTTCGTCTTTGCCTAAAAATGGTATTGATTCATGGAATAAGTGCAAAGATGCTTTTATCCCTAAGTATTTTCCTCCCGCTAAGGTCATCTCTCTTACAAACGATATTATGAATTTTAAGCAACTTGATCATGAACATGTTGCACAAGCTTGGGAGAGGAGGAAATTAATGATACGTAATTGCCCTACTCATGGTTTGAATTTATGGATGATTATACAATTTTTTTATGCCGGATTGAATTTTGCTTCTAGAAATCTTGTAGATTCGGCCGCGGGAGGCACTTTTATGGAAATCACTTTAGGAGAAGCTACCAAACTCCTAGATAATATTATGCTTAATTATTCTCAATGGCACACCGAAAGATATACTAATAAAAAAGTACATGCGATAGAAGAAATTAATGTTTTGAGTGGAAAGATGGATGAACTTATGAAATTATTTGCTACTAAAAGTGTTTCTTCTGATCCTAATGATATGCCTTTGTCTACTTCGATTGAGAATAATAATGAATCTATGGATGTGAATTTTGTTGGTAGGAATAATTTTGGTAACAACGCGTATAGAGGAAACTTTAATCCTAGGCCGTTCCCTAATAATTCCTCTAATAATTATGGTAATTCCTACAACAATTCTTATGGAAATTTTAATAAGTTGCCCTCTGAATTTGGGACTAGTGTTAAGGAGTTTATGAATTCACAAAATAATTTCAATGCTTTGCTTGAAGAAAAATTGCTTAAGGTTGATGAATTGGCTAGGAACGTTGATAGAATTTCTCTTGATGTTGATTCTTTGAAACTTAGATCTATTCCACCTAAGCATGATATCAATGAGTCTCTAAAAGCCATGAGAATTTCCATTGATGAGTGCAAAGAAAGAACCGCTAGGATGCGTGCTAAGAAAGATTGCTTTGTGAAAGCGTGTTCTTCTAGTTTCTATGAAAATAAAGATGAAGATCTAAAAGTTATTGATGTGTCTCCTATTAAATCTTTGTTTTGGAATATGAATCTTGATAATGATGGGACTGGAGATGAGTCACCTTTACCTAGAAGGCGTCCCAAAAATTCGGAGTTTTTAGATCTTGATGCGAAAATTGTTAAAAGTGGGATTGAAGAGATCAAAACTTTAGATATTAATGAACCCACTATTTTGGATTTCAAGGAATTTAATTATGATAATTGTTCTTTGATAGATTGTATTTCCTTGTTGCAATCCGTGCTAAATTCTCCTCATGCTTATAGCCAAAATAAAGCTTTTACTAAACATATCGTCGATGCTTTGATGCAATCTTATGAAGAAAAACTTGAGTTGGAAGTTTCTATCCCTAGAAAACTTTATGATGAGTGGGAACCTACTATTAAAATTAAAATTAAAGATCATGAATGCTATGCTTTGTGTGATTTGGGTGCTAGTGTTTCCACGATTCCAAGAACTTTGTGTGATTTGCTTGGTTTCCGTGAATTTGATGATTGTTCTTTAAACTTGCACCTTGCGGATTCCACTATTAAGAAACCTATGGGAATAATTAATGATGTTCTTATTGTTGCAAATAGGAACTATGTGCCCGTAGATTTCATTGTTCTTGATATAGATTGCAATCCTTCATGTCCTATTATTCTTGGTAGACCTTTCCTTAGAACGATTGGTGCAATTATTGATATGAAGGAGGTAATATTAGATTCCAATTTCGTTAAGGAAAGGCATGGAACACTTCCCTAGAAAGAAAATAAAATTACCTTATGAATCTATTATGAGATCTACTTATGGATTGCCTACCAAAGATGGCAATACCTAGATCTATCCTTGCTTTTATGCCTAGCTAGGGGCGTTAAACGATAGCGCTTGTTGGGAGGCAACCCAATTTTTTTTTTGCTTTTTGCTTCTGTTTAGGAATAAATATTTGATCTAGCCTCTGGTTATATTTGTTTTTATGTTTTAATTAGTGTTTGTGCCAAGTTAAACCTATAGGATCTTCTTGGATGATAGTTATTTGATCTTGCTGAAAATTCCAGAAACTTTCTGTTCACGAAAACAATTGTTTAAAATCACCAGAACGTGATAAAATACTGATTCCAATTGCAGTAGATCAATAAAAAAATTTTATAGGTCTTCCTATTTTGGTAGGTTTTTCTGAGTTCCAGAAGTTTGCGTTAGTTACAGATTACTACAGACTGTTCTGTTTTTGACAGATTCTGTTTTTCGTGCGTTGTTTGCTTATTTTGATGAGTCTATGGCTAGTAAAAGAGTTTATAAACCATAGAGAAGTTGGAACACAATAGGTTTAACACCAATATAAATAAATAATGAGTTCAATACAGTACCTTGAAGTGGTGTTTTGTTTTCTTTCGCTAACGGAGCTCACGAGATTTTCTGTTAAGTTTTGTGTTGTGAAGTTTTCAAGTTTTGGGTAAAAGATTTGATGGATTATGGAACAAGGAGTGGCAAGAGCCTAAGCTTGGGGATGCCCATGGCACCCCAATACAATCTAAGGACACCAAAAAGCCAAAGCTTGGGGATGCCCCGGAAGGCATCCCCTCTTTCATCTTCGTCCATCGGTAACTTTACTTGGAGCTATATTTTTATTCACCACATGATATGTGTTTTGCTTGGAGCGTCTTGTATGATTTGAGTCTTTGCTTTTTAGTTTACCACAGTAATCCTTGCTGTACACACCTTTTGAGAGAGACACACATGATTCGAAATTTATTAGAATACTCTATGTGCTTCACTTATACCTTTTGAGCTATATAGTTTTTGCTCTAGTGCTTCACTTATATCTTTTAGAGCATGGTGGTGGATTTGTTTTATAGAAACTATTGTTCTCTCATGCTTCACTTATATTATCTTGAGAGTCCTACAAAACAGCATGGTAATTTTCTTTAATTATGATAGGCATCCAAGATTAGTATTTTTTTTCTTATGAGTGTGTTGAATACTATGAGAAGTTTGATGCTTGATAATTGTTTTGAGATATGAAGATGGTGATATTAGAGTCATGCTAGTTGAGTAGTTGTGAATTTGAGGAATACTTGTGTTAAAGTTTGTGATTCCCGTAGCATGCACGTATGGTGAACCGTTATGTGATGAAGTCGGAGCAAGACTTATTTATTGATTGTCTTCCTTATGAGTGGCGGTCGGGGACGAGCGATGGTCTTTTCCTACCAATCTATCCCCCTAGGAGCATGCGTGTAATACTTTGCTTTGATAACTTGTAGATTTTTGCAACAACTATATGAGTTCTTTATGACTAATGTTGAGTCCATGGATTATACGCACCCTCTTCCTTCCACCATTGCTAGCCTCTCTAATACCGCACACTTTTCGCCGGTATCATACACCCACCATATACCTTCCTAAAAACAGCCACCATACCTACCTATCATGGCATTTCCATAGCCATTCCGAGATATATTGCCATGCAACTTACCACCGTTCCGTTTACTATGACACGCTCCATCATTGTCATATTGCTTTGCATGATCATGTAGTTGACATCGTATTTGTGGCAAAGCCACCGTTCATAATTCCTTCATACATCTCACACTTGATTCATTGCATATCCCGGTATACCGCCGGAGGCATTCACATAGAGTCATATTTTGTTCTAAGTTTTGAGTTGTAATTCTTGAGTTGTAAAGTAAATAAAAGTGTGATGATCATCATTATTAGAGCATTGTCGCAAGTGAGGAAAGGATGATGGAGACTATGATTCCCCCACAAGTCAGGATGAGACTCCAGGCGAAAAAAAAGAGGCCATAAAAAAAGAGAAAAGGCCCAAAAAAATGAGAGAAAAAGAGAGAAGGGACAATGCTACTATCCTTTTACCACACTTGTGCTTCAAAGTAGCACCATGATATTCATGATAGAGAGTCTCCTATGATATCACTTTCATATACTAGTGGGAATTTTTCATTATAGAACTTGGCTTGTATATTCCAATGATGGGCTTCCTCAAAATACCCTAGGTCTTCGTGAGCAAGCGAGTTGGATGCACACCCACTTAGTTTCTTTTGTTGAGCTTTCATATACTTATAGCTCTAGTGCATCCGTTGCTTGGCAATCCCTACTCACTCACATTTATATCTATTGATGGGCATCTCCATAGCCCGTTGATACGCCTAGTTGATGTGAGACTATCTTCTCCTTTTTTTCTTCTCCACAACCACCATTTTATTCCACATAAAGTGCTATGTCCATGGCTCACGCTCATGTATTGCGTGAAGATTGAAAAAGTTTGAGAACACCAAAAGTATGAAACAATTTCTTGGCTTGTCATCGGGGTTGTGCATGATTAAATACTTTATGTGATGAAGATAGAGCATAGCCAGACTATATGATTTTGTAGGGATAACTTTCTTTGGCCATGTTATTTTGAGAAGACATAATTGCTTAGTTAGTATGCTTGAAGTATTATTATTTTTATGTCAATATTAAAATTTTATCTTGAATCTTTCGGATCTGAATATTCATACCACAAATAAGAGAATTACATTGAAAATTACGGTAAGTAGCATTCCACATCAAAAATTCTGTTTTTGTCATTTACCTACTCGAGGACGAGCAGGAATTAAGCTTGGGGATGCTTGATACGTCTCCAACGTATCTATAATTTTTTATTGTTCCATGCTATATTATCTTCTCTTTTGGATGTTTAATGGGCTTTATTGTACACTTTTATATTATTTTTGGGACTAACCTATTAACCGGAGGCCCAGCCCAAATTGCTGTTTTTTTGCCTATTTCAGTGTTTCACAGAAAAGGAATATCAAACAGAGTCCAAACGGAATGAAACCTTCGGGAACGTGATTTTCGGAACAAACGTGATCCATAGGACTTGGAGTCTACGTAAAGCAATCAGCGAGGAGAGCACGAGGCAAGGGGGCGTGCCTACCCCCCCAGGCGCGCCCTCCACCCTCGTGGGGCCCATGTTGCTCGACCGACGTACTTCTTCCTCCATATATACCCATATACCCTGGAAACATCTGAACAGGAGCCAAAACCCTATTTCCACCGCCGCAACCTTCTGTACCCGTGAGATCCCATCTTGGGGCCTTTTCCGGCGCTCCGCCGGAGGGGGCATTGATCACGGAGGGGTTCTACATCAACACCATAGCCTCTTTGATGATGTGTGAGTAGTTTACCTCAGACCTTCAGGTCCATAGTTATTAGCTAGATGGCTTCTTCTGTCTCTTTGGATCTCAATACAAAGTTCTCCTTGATCTTCTTGGAGATCTATTCGATGTAATCTTCTTTTACGGTGTGTTTGTCGAGATCCGATGAATTGTGGGTTTATGATCAAGACTATCTATGAACAATATCTGAATCTCCTCTGAATTCTTTTATGTATGATTGGTTATCTTTGCAAGTCTCTTCGAATTATCAGTTTGGTTTGGCCTACTAGATTGATCTTTCTTGCAATGGGAGAAGTGCTTAGCTTTGGGTTCAATCTTGCGGTGCTCGATCCCAGTGACAGAAAGGGAAACGACACGTATTGTATTGTTGCCATCAAGGATAAAAAGATGGGGTTTATATCATATTGCATGAGTTTATCCCTCTACATCATGTCATCTTACTTAAAGCATTACTCTGTTCTTATGAAATTAATACTCTAGTTGCATGCTAGATAGCGGTCGATGTGTGGAGTAATAGTAGTAGATGCAGGCAGGAGTCGGTCTACTCGTCACGGACGTGATGCCTATATACATGATCATACCTAGACATTCTCATAACTATGCTCAATTCTATCAATAGCTCGACAGTAATTCGTTTACCCACCGTAATACTTATGCTATCTTGAGAGAAGCCACTAGTGAAACCTATGCCCCCCGGGTCTATTTTCCGTCATACTAATCTTCCAACACTTAGCTATTTTTATTGACGTTTATTTTACTTTGCATCTTTATCATAAAAATACCAAAAATATTATCTTATCATATCTATTAGATCTCACTCTTGTAAGTGACCGTGAAGGGATTGACAACCCCTTTATCGCGTTGGTTGCGAGGTTCTTATTTGTTTGTGTAGGTGCGTGGGACTTGAGCATGATCTCCTACTGGATTGATACCTTGGTTCTCAAAAACCGAGGGAAATACTTACGCTACTTTACTGCATCACCCTTTCCTCTTCAAGGGAAAACTAACGCAGTGCTCAAGAGGTAGCAATCCACAGTTTGCTACCATCACTCTGGATTTGTGCATGCACTCCTTACAGAATCTCACTATGTTTTGTTCCTATGCATTTCAGTTATTGTACACAATGGTACTGGACATGTAGAGCAAAAGAGACGAGCCTTGCGTGGCAATAAAATTTCATGCAGACGTCACTACTGCAGGATACTGCTAACACGACACTACGATCAGAGACCCTTTGCCGAAACTGTGTGTGATGCAATAATCGCAAACGGTGGTGTAAAAAACCCGTCAAAAAAGGTGCAAAACGTTTGCGATGGGGGAGCCATCAAACACGGTTCAGATTTTAGTTGCGCGTGTGATGCAGGACACACGGTTAATCCATTCAAACTATCCGCGATGAGGTAGAACAACATAAATGGGCAGCCCTAACAACGTGTGTGCGATGCAGGACACACGGTTAATCCATTCAAACTGTTTGCGATGAGGTAGAACAACAGAAACGGGCAGCCATATCAATGTGTGTGCGATATACGGCATACGGTTAACTCGGACGAACTGTTTTCGATTAGGGAACACAACAAAAATGGTTCAACTTAATAAGATGTGTGTGATATGCGGCATACAATTCACATGGATGAACTGTTTGCGATGAGCCAAAAGAACACAAACGAGTCGTGTAAACAAGATGTGTGTGATACATGGCAAACAGCCGACTCGGATGAACTGTTTGTGATGAGAAATTACAACACACTCGGTCAATACAGTTACTTCGTGTGCGATTCTGTGTGTACAAAAAACTTTGAAAAATCCAAACTAGTTGCTTGCGGTGGTGGAGTATCGCACACGATGCGTCTGTGAGTACTCGTGTGCGATGATTAGTATGTTACACATACGTTTCCTTATGTTAACATGTGTGTGAATTTGCAATATGGACAGTTAATATGCAAATGCCTTCTGGACATCGGGCACACGCTTAAACTCAATGAACTGTGTACGATACTAATACTTTCCATGAAAATTTATGAACTTGGGTAAAAACATTTGAGTAACATATATATAGTGGTTACACTATTCGACAAAAGGAGGATCTTCGTAACACGGTTTTGACAACCATATCCATATCTACATACTTAACATAGTAACAACTATCACATTTTAAGAGGATAAGGGCCAACAACCATATGGTCCATATCTACATACTTTACATATATAGTAACAACTAGCACATTTTAAGAGGCTGAGGGCCAACAACCACAACTATCCACTGGAAGCAGCTTGATCACGGCGACTCGACATCTCGTCAATGAAAAGGAAGAGCCCTCCTTTGCCTTGGTAGAGCATGAGTAGAACAATGTCTCCAATTTTCCAATATGAATGCATTGCCACGAGAAGCGAGAACTTGTTAATTTGAATGGTTCCATTTCTGCGGGAAATGCAGTACCTTGCAATCACTTTGGCGTTATTAGCAGGCACAAGTGTAATTCGACCACGCCGGGAAATCGATCCAGGAACTGCTACAGGGGGCAATTTCTGTTGACATGTAGAATAAAAGACAATTGTAACATATCGTTGAAGATATATATAGTTTATGAGCATCAACATTAAAATAAGACTTTTTACCAGCGTTTTGTGCACACAATTGGTCTTGTTCAGTGTGTGCACCATAGGTCTAATTAATCCCATCCAAAATCCAGCATTCATATGCTGTGCTATCTCTGTCAGATTATCAACAAAGTTTATGACATGCTTCAAGTCTTTCCAGTGAAATTTGGTACGCTTAGTATCACACAGATCGTTCACTATGCATCCAACATATCCTGCTTAAAAGATGGAAAGGTATTATTTATTCACAACATGGCAGAAGAATATATAGTGCGCATAAATTGGTAAATAGAATTTCTTACTACCTAGGAACGGAGTTAGAATATGATATCAAAATTGGTTGCTTAAATAGTGATCAATTGGTTGCTTAAATAGTAATATGACAGCATGAAGAAAGTTGAAAGGACACTAACCTCGATCAGACTTTGATCGGCTGATGATGTTGGGGAAGTAAACATCCATGTTAATTAGACCAGGCTGAGGTGCACGCACTAGAATTTTATTGCCAGCTTTCAGTTCATAACACTTAGACATTTTTCTCCGAAGGTCCGCATTAAAATAGGAGTTACCATCTTTATCAAGTTTTGCGCTAACCGTCATTGTAAATTCATGCTGTGTTGTCAATATGACATCCTGGGAGTCATCAGCAAAGTAAAGCCCAAGATTTCCTTCTACTCCTGTTCTTGCAAAGCAAGGGATGTACTGCTTGAAATGAAAATTAAGATCGTAAATTAGATATATTGAAATAACAGAGCAAGATGCAAATATGGGAGTAACTGATAGAACAGATCCATATATATATATATATATAGATGGAAGCAAAGTACAAAAATATAGAATTAAAAATAGACAATGTAACAAAGATTTGATGCAAATATATAGATAATGTAGCAACAGACGGTATATGTTCACAAATTTAGGCCATGCCGACCGTGGTAGGTTGAGATTGAACATACCGAGCGCTCCTTGAAGTCATCCGGAAAGGTGAGATAGAACTTCGTTTCTGACTGGCCACGACCACAGTTTCCCGATTTGTGCTCGCACTGTCGACACATGAATGAACACCCACGATACAGCTAGAACAAAAATGATTCCACCGCGATTTCCGCCAGTTGATTAACAGCGACGGACGGACTGCGATAAGAGATGAGTGAATATTTCGCTAATTAAGTTGATTACCTTCTCCATGAGAAAAATTCCTGGCCCAATCCCGCAGAAAACCCCAGTCGACCAGAGTCTAGAATGTCGGTGCAGATAGGCGGCAGAAAGTGGTAGGGGCGAAATCCGATGCCGTTTGGAGTGCGACCTACGCCCGCCACCAACAGCCGTTGAGCTTAGGGTGCAGAGTTGCGGAGGAGTCCGCGGCGAGTGAGTGGGGATGAAGTGGGCGAGGGTTTTCTTTTTTCCTTTTGCATGTGTGAGTGAACACACACGGTTCGCAGAGGCGACGGAGATGAATCATGTGCGATAGTAAATCACCGAGATTGAATGGGAATCCAAATTTCCTTTGTCCTTCATCCATGAGTTTTTTCTACGATGAACATAAACCCTGCTAATCACCGTGATCAAATTTGACACTTTTTCGGGTTCATTTACAATATTTAGGGGATTATGTGCACATAATTCTAATTCAAACAATCGATGCATGAAAGGGTGCACAAGAACGGTCTGGCAAAACCATACTCGTGGTATTTAGAATTTTCTCAAGTCTTTTATAAGGAATGGGCAGAGATTTCAATGGAATCGTGGCAATAGTCAACCACAAACGCGTCATTTACTAGGTTAACAACTATAGAACAATGAAATATGTGCTTGAAAAACATGACGGCTGGCATGGTGCCATGGTATGTCCTCACCGTGCCCTGGTTAGAAGCTGAGAAGGTTTGATTTATGTCGTCATGCACGCCCTTCATAAATCGAACCATCACCGAGGAAGTTCAATGCTTTCGAGAGGGAAATCACCAAGATTGAAGGGGAATCCAAATTTCCGTCCTAGTTTGTCATTCAGTTTTTTTCCAACGATCAACATACCGCCTCAAATGCAACATGTTCAAATTTGACATTTTTCCGAACTCATTTACCATATTTAGGGGATTATGTGCATTTTCTAGGCATTAATTATGCACATAATTCAAATCCGAACAATCGATGCACGAAAAGGTGCACAAGAACGGTCTGGAAAACCATGCTCGTGTTATTTAGTACGTTCTCATGCCTTTTACAAGGAATGGGCAAATATTTCAAGGAAATGTGTGGCAATAGTCAACCATAAACGCGTCGTTTACTGTGTTAACAACTATACAAAAAATGAAACACATGGTTGGAAAACATGACGCCTAGCGTGGTGCCATGGTATGGCCTCACTATGCCCTGGTAAAAATTGGAGAATGTTTTCCTTATGTCGTGATGCGCGCCTTTCATAAATCAAACCATCACCGAGGAAGTTTCATGGTTTCGAGGGGAAATCACCAAGATTGAAGGGGGGGTCCAAATTTCCTTTGTCCTTTGTCCACGAGTTTTTTTCTACGATGAACATACAACCTGCAAATCATCGTGTTTAATTTTGGCACTTTTCCGTGTTCATTTGACATATTTAGGGGATTATGTGAATTCCTAGGCATTAATGCGCATAATTCAAGTTCAAACAATCGGCGCATGAAAGGGTCCACAAGAACGGCCTAGAAAACCATGCTCGTGCCAGCCTTTTACAAGGAATGGACAAATATTTCTATGAAATGTGTGGCAATAGTCAACCACAAATGTTTGTTTGTTGGGGTTTCAACTATAGAAAAAATGAAATAAATGCTTAAAAAACATGACGCCTGGCATGGTGCCATGGTATGACCTCACCATGCCCTGGTAAAAATTTGAGAAGGTTTGGTTTATGTCTGTAACATCCCAAATTTTCAATTTGGAATGTTATACATAGATCATCATTTGCATATCATGTTTTGTTGCATTTTGACAAATCCTCGATAAATCCTAAGCAACTCAAGGACCCTCGGAGAGAGTTGGGGATTTTCTCGAATTTTCTTATTTGATTTTCCAAACGAGGATTTTATTTTAATTATTTTTCTCTCCGGAAAAATATTTCAATTTATAAATAAGCGAGAGGAGAAAATATGACTTCTCCAAAACATTGAAATACTGGAGGAAAAATGTTAAAAACATTATTTGGAATTTATTGGATTTTATTTGCAATTTTTATTGCATTTAAAAATATGCATGTTTTCAAATTATTATTTTTTGATTTTAAAAATGTTCACCCTATTCTAGATTTTCTAACTATACGGGGAAAATTTATTTCATATTTTTCTGATTTTTATTTATTTTTCTACGCAATATTTTCCGCGGAACATATTTAAAAAAAACAAAATACGCGCCGCGCCGACTGGGCCGAGCCCAGCCGACGGCCCATCCCGCCCGCGCTCTCCTTCCTCCCCACGACGCCGCCGGAGTCCGGGAGCGCCACGACGCCGCCGCCGCCTCGGTAGCCCCTTCCCCAAGCCCCCTAGCCCCCCTCCATATATACCCCCCCTCCGTTTTCGCCACCATCGCCGCCGGAGGAGCCGCCGCCGCCGCCGCATCTAGCCGCCGCCGCCGCCCGCCTTTTGCCCCGCCGCCTGCCGCCGGGAGCCCCGAGCCGGAGCCGGAGCCGCCGCCCCTGAGCCCCGCACCCCGCCGCCTAGCCCGCGCCCGCCGGAGCCCTCGCCGGAGCGAGCCCCGTCGAGGTACCGCCGCTGCCTCGTCTCGTGTTGACCGGTTTTTTTTTAAAAAACCTTTTGTTTTTTAAAAAAAACCCTAGATCGGTTTTTTTCAGTTTTCTTATTTCACGAGCGTTCACCGAACCGTTCGTTTTAACGAACGCGTTCGTCGGTTTTTCTGTGTTAACGAACGTCCGATATTTAACCGTTCGTCCGTTTTTTCTTTTCGTCGGATTTTCTCGTTATTTTCTCAGATCCGATTTCTGATCGAAATTTCGAATCTGTTTAACTTCTCGCTCGTTTATCGGAATCAGGTGATTCAAGCGCCTAGAGTTTCGTCTCGAAATTCTCTTTCCGTTTAATCTACTCAAACAAGTTTTTGCTACAGTAAAATTTGACCTAGATCCAGATTAGCAAACGAAGTTTCTTTCTTTCGCCGTTTGACTTTCGTTGCTTCTTTCGAGTTGATTCTTTTTGCAAACCGGAGTTCTTAAGTTGAACTTTCTGGTTGGATCTTTCTTTCGAGTTTTACCTGTGCATTAGATGAGTGCTGATTGTATGCCTGTTTGTTTGCGATAGAGTACCCGGAGTGTGCCGCTTGTTACTTCGACTCGCTAGGTTTTGCGGATCATCAGCAAGGCAAGTAACACTTTGATCATACCCCGTTCATACCCAGTTTTATTGCATTAGATCTATTTCCTCAAACACATTGCATGATTAGGATCTAATTAAACTGTGGGTATTGGGAAGTAGTTGAGGTAGTACCTATTACCTGTTTATATCAAACCCTTGGGAGTTACTTCTACGTTGCTTTTATACTGCCATGCTATGCTCGTAGACATGGATTGGGTTTGAGTGATATCCATGACAGATGTGAGATTGTTTAATAATGGTTCAACTTAAGGTGGCAACTAAAACTCACATCTGGGTGGATTGAGGCACCTGGAGAACCCAGTGTTGTCTGTATGTATAAGGTCCGCCACCCAGGCTCAAAGGGATCATAAGATTTTTCATGCTAGAAACTTCTGTGTGCAGCCGCAAGCTATTATGGGCTCTAGCATAGCTGAGTAGGTTACAGGATCTCTTGAAGAGGTGGACTAGCAGATGTAGGGGAAAGTAGGTGTACCGGTCCATCCAGAGTAGAGAGTGACTGTTTCTGAAAGACTGTGTCTCGGTCATCCGTTTCTCAAACATCATGTGGTGCGAGAATCAAGCGGAGGCGATCGAGTCTTGTGGGGAAAAGTGCACAAACCTCTGCAGAGTGTACAAACTGATCATGATTAGCCGTGTCCCCGGTTATGGACAACTTGAGTATCTAGTACCTGGATTATCATTTGAATCTCATCACCGTGATACTTATAATTAATTTGTTGGGTTAATGATGATACTTAATTGGGATTGAGTTGGAGGTACCTTCTCAATGTTTCAACCACCATGATAGTTAAATAAAATGTATTCCTTTGCAGTAGGATAAAATTGGCTTTTCGCAAAACTGTAACCATAGAGCCTTTCCACCAGCCATATATGCATATAGTATAGCCTTATCATTGTTCATTGTTCTCTATGTGTTGCTTTGCCAGCATATTCTGTGTGCTGACCCGTTTTCGGGCTGCAACGTTTCATGTTGCAGACTTTTCAGACGACGAGTAAGGTGCCTTAGGTCGTGGTCTTATACTCAGTGATGCCGCTGGAGTTGATGGACTCACTTATCTTCCAAGTCTTCCGCTGTTATCGTTATTAGATGGCCTTAAGCCATGTTTATTATACTTAATCTCTTCGGAGATATTCGATGTAATAAGTGTGTGATTGCTACTCTGTTATAAATCCTCCATTTGTACTGTGCGTGTCAGCATTACTGATCCAGGGATGACACTGGTGCACAGCAGCACAGGCCATTTGAGGTCTGGTCGCTACAATGTCGTCATGCACGCCCTTAAATCGAACCATCACCGAGGAAGTTCCATGCTTTCGAGAGGGAAATCCCCAGGATTGAAGGGGAATCCAAATTTTCTTCGTTCTTTGCATTGGAGTTTTTTTCTACGACGAACATACACCCTGCAAATCACCATGTTCAAATTTGGCATTTTTCTGGGCTCATTTACCATATTTAGGGGATCATGTGCATTTTCTAGGCATTTAGCGCATATAAATCCAATCCAGCTACAGGTGCACAGGTGTGATGTGAGGGACGTGGATTGCCATTCGATCGCAGTGCATCCTACGGTGCACACGCGCGATCCATGTGGCTGGGTTCCGGCCAATCATAACGCAACACACAATAGGCTCAGCACAGACTGTTTCCGGAAGCGACAGAGATGAACCGTGTGCGATAATGAACGAGCAAAATTCTAAGGGAAGCCAAATTTATGTCATCGTTTGTCGTTGAGCTCTTGAATACCACTGCACTGTATGGCTGCCCGGCCCCTCCATCCTAGAGCACTCTCCAGGCGTCGTCCATGGCACCGCGGCGCACAGTAACTGGTAAGGAAGCGATGGCATCCCGCCACGTCGCGTTCCTCGCCGCCCGCGACCGCGCACATGGTAAGGAAGCGATGGCATCTCGCCGCGCCGAGTTCATCACTTCCGGCGGCCAGACAGTTACATGGGCGGACTTTGAGGCTGCCATGGCTGAATGGGTGGTGGATCTATAGCTGGCCAAAGCCGCACAGAAGGAGCAAAAAAGGCAAAAAGCAGTCAAGAAAAGAGAGTCCCGCCGCCGCAAGAAAAAAGAGGCCACATGCCGTGGTGAGGAGAGCTTGGCGGAGATCGAAGCACGGTGGGCTGCCGCCTACAAGGCCGGGAAGGAGAACGCCGGCGTCTGGCCAGCATGCCCCGATGGCAGCATGTGAGAAGTAGTTTAAGTTTGTAGTATTAGAGCAAATTACCAGTAGTAGTTTAAGTTTGTAGTATTAACGTACAATGTCAGTAAGAGCATCCTTTGAGGGCTTTGAGCGTAGATTAGCATGTGTGCCCATGTGCATTTTTTGTGTGTTAATCATTAGAAGATCAGAAAGCACACGGTTTCTATGCCATACCAGTCTGCGTTTTTTGCGTTAATGACCCAGAAGTCAGTTACTTGTGCGATGTTTCCTAATAAACCAGGCGTACCATGGACCGAAAAAAATCAAGTACAGTTGTACATTTTTTTGGAGACGGGATCTGCCAACTTTCTTTTTTCTTGCACACGAGTATTTTACGCACTTCGTCTGTGTTGTGTGTTTCCCCCGCCCAAGTTTCAAGTTTCACAGCAAAATTTTCATTAGGCGCGTGATTTCAGAATTTATTCCTCCAACCACATCCCCACCCTCAGTATCCCCTCCTCGCGCCTCCCCCTACCGGCATCTCAAACCGCCACCGCTGCAACCACAACTTCAACCACATCTATGTTCTGCTTGGATCCAGTCAGGTAACCCACTGATCTCTATCACGTCCCCGACCTGATTGCTTAAATGGCGCCTACGAAACATCCTCATGCCTCCAAATCCCCCCCCCCCCGCCATGAGCTGATGGCGGTCCATGGCACGATGGCCGCTGTGCGTGTTGACCCGGAGGAACACCTCTCCTCCGCCGCCGCCGCCGACATGGTGCAGGTTCTGGCCCGGATGAAGTCCCCCAGTGACTACTCCCAAGGACTTAATAGGTAAGATCTAACCAGCTAAACCTTACCAATACCACTTGCAACGGCTATGATTTGTATGCTTGATGTATTAAGCATGTTCGTGCCTTGTTTATTTCAGTACTGCACACTGTGTGATGTTCAAATATTACCATGTCCAGGTCAATTTCACCAATACTAGCAACAAACTTACAATACATGACTCAGGATATCACTAGAGATGCTGCCCATTTGCTATTTTTAGTGCATGCTAACCCTGTTGTACTTAACATGCCTGTCCATGTGCTTATGCAGGGTCATAATGGCTGATGCTTTTGTTTGCCGTCGAGGTGAGCTACATCCCATGTCTTACAGCATTTCACATAATTTTTGCAATTGCAGTTTAACTTCTACCATTTACTGGTTGCCTGTAGGTACATATGTTAGTGGCACTGATCCACGCTTCGACCCGGAGGAACAGCCCACCTCCGCCGTCGCTGACTTTGGGCGGGCTCTAGCCAAGATGAAGTGCCCCAGCAACTACCTCTCAGGACTTACCAAGTATGTACTCACCAGTTCAATCTTACCAATACCAGTTGCAATTAATGGCTATGTTCTGTACGGTCGATGTATTAAGCATGTTCTAGTAAACATTCCTAACACGTTTTTGCTACTTTCCCTACCTTTTTATCGGCATCTGGGCCATTCTCTGCTCTGGTAGAACCTGCCTTGTGATGTTTAACTATGCCAATTGCATTTTTATCAGTATCGGTTTCAATGTCTATAAGCCTGTTGCAATTAACAGTTGAATTCATTTTTAAACAGTTGTATTTCAACGGCTAAAAACTTACAAAACATGACTTAGGATGTTGTTAAGCCTGTTGCAATTAACAGTTGTATCCATTTTTTAATCTGTCCATTTTCTACCATGCTACTCTCTGCAATGAAGATATACTAGAGATGCTGCCCATTTGCTATTTTGGTGGATGCTAACCCTGTTGTACTTAACATGCTTGTCCATGTACTTACGTAGGGTCATAACGGCCGATGCTGTTGTTTGCCGTCGAGGTTAGCTGCATCCCATGTCTTACAGTATTTCACATCATTTGTGCAATTGCAGTTTAACTTCTACCATTTACTGGTTGCCTGTAGGTACACATGTCAGTGGCACTGATCCACGCTTCGACCCGGAGGAACAGCTCGCCTCCGCCGCCGCTGACTTTGGGCGGGCTGTGGACAAGATGAAGTGCCCCAACAACTACCTCTCAGAACTTACCAAGTATGTACTCACCAGTTCAATCTTACCAATACCAGTTGCAATTAATGGCTATGTTTTGTACGGTCGATGTATTAAGCATGTTGTAGTAAACATGCCTAACACGTTTTAGCTATTTTCCCTACGTTTGTATAGACAACTGGACCATTATCTGCTCTGGTAGAACCTGCCTTGTGATGTTTAACTCTGCCAATTGCATTTTTATCAGTACCGGTTTCAATGGCCATTAAGCCTGTTGCAATTAACAGTTGTATCCATTTTTAAAGAGTTGCATTTCAATGGCTACAAACTTACAAAACATGAATTAGGATGTTGTTAAGCCTGTTGCAATTAACAGTTGTATCCATTTTTTTAATCCGTCCCTTTGCTACCGTGCTACTCTTTCGAAATGAAGATATCACTACAGATGCTGCCGTTTTATTACCATTTGCTATTTTTGGTGGATGTTAACCCTGTTGTAGTTAACATTGGCTTTCCATGTACTTACAAAGGGCTACAATGGGCGATGCTGTTGTTTGCCGTCGAGGTTAGCTGCATCCCATGTCTTATACACCATCTATTCCTAAATATAGGTATTTTTAGAGATTCCAATATAGACTACATAAGGAGCAAAATGAGTGAATCTAGCTTCTAATCTAAACTATATCTATAATTCTATATACATTCATATGTAGTTAATATTGAAATCTCAGAAAATATACTTGTACTTAGGAACATAGGTAGTGGTATTTTACATCATTTGTGCAATATCAGTTTAGCTTCTAACATTTACTGGTTGCTTGTAGGTACATATATGAGCGGTACTGATCCACGCTTCGATCCCTTTTGCGTATGGGGCAATGAGGTATTCATGAACAAGCGTCAAGTGAGGAAACTAAGAAAGATTGTTAGGCGAAAGAAACGGGCGATTGGAATTAAGCTCTTTATTTACACTTTATCGAAGACAACAGTGAACTTTAGGATGGTAAGTAATGTGTTTCCTTTTCCCCCTGCCCACAACAAGTTACTCTATTAGACCTCAGTATCTGATATTTTTCTCTTTCCAGTGGTTTCTGAAGCTATTTACTGATGATTACCTTGCAAACTACATGATCGGAGTGGAGGCAACTAAGGGTAAAGTATATAATTCATGCTACCATGATAATGCTCTAGAAGTCTTCCTGAAGGTGGTGAAGGATGGGTGGGCGATCGTCACAAGGGGTTGGACAAAAGTGGCTCGTGCCTATGGCATGCAGGAAGGCACATTATGGGCATTCCGCTTCTTCAACACCGTCGACAGTCAAAATGATTTACACTTGTCTCTTCATCTTTACCGTGTTTAAATACTGTGGTTCATCATAGTTAATTGCTGCCTAATCCTGTAATTACTGAACATATTGTACTGGCAATTTTATTTATGGATTCATTGTTGAAACATTGTGCTGAGAATTTGAATTGCACGTTTCATATTTCAAAATTTCCAATTTGAATAATAAATTACAGGCAAAAATAAAAAGAGAACAGACAGTCATGGAACTTTGCAAACAGTTCTGGCAATAAAAGCGCTTGCGATGGATAGCCCAATGCCACACAGTTTTCTTCATCAAATCGTGTGTGATGTAGTTGATAAAAGCAAACAGTTAACCAAGGCAGACCGTGTGTGATAGTTACACCTTTCACACACGAGCCTACACATAAAACTGTGTGGGATGTAGGTACGAACGGAAATGTTTTCCCTGGATTGACTGTGTGGGATGTACATAAGAACGAAAACGTATTCCTTGGATTGACTGTGTGTGATATACATACGAACGGAAATGTTTTTCTGGGATTCACCGTGTGGGATGTACATACCTACGAAAATGTTTTTCTCGGATTACCGTGTGGGATGTACATACCTACGGAAATGATTGGGTTTCGATGCCTCGCCCGATCGCACACGGCCCCAGACTGTGTCCTAGGAGGGCCTATCCCCAACGATTTCTGGGTCGTGTGGGAAGGACCCCCCTATCGCCCACACTCACTTGGCGACGGTTCCAAATGCTGTCGCGGAAAGGGGTTAAAAACTGTTTGTATAGCACCGACGCGCACCAGTGCGTCACTCCATGGTGGGCGCAAAAGCAACCCCCTCCCCCATTCCAGACTATAATCAAGAGGAAGATAAATGTTCAGAGAGGGATTCAGAGGGAGCATACCACTCCTATTTATCCCCTGAGGTCTTCCGCTCTAAATTGGCATGCTGATGTTGGTCATATCATGCATATGGTGCCTTGCATTGCTTACTTGATACATAAAATATGTCATCTGCTTACTTTAGACATGCATTGTGTGAATGCCATCTGTTTAGTTTCTATATCATATATGTGAATCATGAAATGCCATCTTGTTTAGCCCGTCATCATATATGTGAATTTTGCAATGCCATCCTGGTTAGCTAGTCATATTATATGTGAATTATATCATGCCATCCTTTTTTATTACGTATTAAATTTGTCAACAATTTTAGTACATTCAATTACTCTTCATGTGCATCAGCCATTCGACACGGTCATGGAAAAATCTAGAGTGAAAACAAGGTCTTCAGAGCAGACAATGCTATCTAACGAAGCGCATGTCTTGCTGGTTACGGATAGCTCCTCAGAGGAGGATTCAGAGACAGATGACCAGTCATATTCCCCCCCTGAGGTGCATGCTCTAACTTGGCAGGGTTATATTGCTCATATCGTGCATATGGTGTCTTGCATTGGCATGTCATTTGCTTAGTTTAGACATGCTTTGTGTGAATGCCACCTGTTTAGTGTCTAATTACCATATATGTGAATTTTGCAATGCCATCTTGTTGCAAGACATTATATATGTGAATTATGCAATGATATCTTGTTGCAAGGCATTATGTATGTGAATTATGCAATGCCATGCTATTTAGCCAAGCGTCATATATGTGAATTATATCATGCAAACCTTTTTTTTGTATTACTCATTCCATTTGTCGACAATGTTTGTATATTCAACTGATCTTCCTGTGCATCAGCCATTTGAATTGGTGATGGAGAAATCTGGAGTGAAAATAAGGTCTTCAGAGTAGACAATGCTACCTGCTGAAGCAGATATCTTGCTGGTTACAGATAGCTCCTCGGAGGAGGATTCAGAGGCAGATGACCAGTCCTATTTTCCCCCTGAGGTGTATGCTCAAACTTGGCAGGGTTATATTTCTCATATCATGCATATGTTGTCTTGTAATGCTTAGTTTTTACATCATATACACAATATTGAATGCCATCTCCTTAGTTGACACATCATATATGCGATTGCCCTCTGCTCACTTGCTTAGTATATAAATCATATGTTTGAATTATATCATGCCATGATGTTTACATAGACAACATGTATCCGAATTATGGCATGCCAAACCATTTTCTGAAGACATAATATAGTTATATCATCTCATCCTGTTTACAAAGTCATCATATTTTGAATTATGTCATTCTATCCGTGAATTATATCATGCCATCATGTTTCCATCGACGGCATGTTTCTGAATTATGCATGCTAACCACTTTAATAGACACATTGTATAGTTATATCATGTCATCCTGTTTACATAGTCGTCATATTTTGAAGTATGTCATTCTATCCTGTTTAATTAGCCATCATAGATGTGAAATTGTGTCATGCTATCTTGTTTAATTAGCCATCATATATGTGAAATTGTGTCATGCTATCTTGTTTAATTAGCCATCATATATGTGAAATTATGTCATGCTATCCTGTTTGGTTAGACAACATAAATGTGAATTATTTCATGCCATGTTTTCTTCCCTACTATCCATTGCACCTGTCTATCTTACAATATATGTACATTCAATTACTTTTCTTGTTTATCAGCCATTTGAATTGGAGGGGGTGATGGCAGTATCTATGGGAGTAAAAACACGGTCTTCAGAAAAGATCATGCTACCCGTCGATGCAGTTAGAACCACGGTTGTACTTGCCCAAAAACCAGCCCCACCACACATAACCTAGACTCACGCAGATTGTACCCCTACCCACACTACAAAAAAAGACACATTCATGACATTTTGGGCCGAACGAATTTTCTTCTTCTCATGCTTATGACACTTCTATGACGATAATTGTGAAAAAACCCGGTATCATCATAGATGTGGTGGGCTCCTACTTCTATGACAAAAAATCATGACAGAAAATGGGCTTTTCGTCCTGGGCGGGCCGGAGACGCAGCTGCATGACATTCTCTAGGCTGACCATGATGGAAAAAACCGTGGTAGAAGCAAGGGCGAGGAAAATAACGGGGAGTTCCCGGTTACGGTGGGTGGTCGGGGTCGAGCGATGTGCATTTCTCTCGTACACGTACGCGCGTGGGTGCGAGGCATTGGGCTCTAACTGAACCCGAGCGAGGCCTTCGCCTACTGAACCGGAGCGATTGCACTGCAGGCTACGCGTTACTGAACCCGAGTGATTGCACTGCAGGCTACGCGTTACTAAACCCGAGCGATCAATCGATCCCTGGCTGTTAACTGAACCCGATCGAGCGATTCCTTCGCTACTGCTGCTAACTGAAGCCGATCGAACCTGCTGCCTCTTGATGAACAATGAGCGTTGTTGGGGGGGTTGAATGAACAGTTCCCGGTGGGGGTTGGATGAACAGGACCCCGTGGTAGTAGAGGCCGTTGCCACTGGATGAACAGGACCCCGATCGATCGAGCCGGTTGGGGGTGGGTGAACAGGACCCCGTGGAGGGCTGGATGAACAGGACGACCTCGTGGAGGGCTGGTTGAATAGTAGCCGATGGAGGGCTAGATGAACAGTAGCCCGTGGAGGGGTGGTTGAACGGGACCCCGTGGAGAGGGCTGGTTGAACAGTAGCCGGTGGAGGAGCAGTGGAGGCTGGATGAATAGGAGCCCGTGGATGAATAGTCGCAGGTGGAGGCCGGAGGAGGTCGATGGTGGATGAGCAGTAGCTCGTGGAGGCTGGAGGACGTCGACGGTGGAGATGAACAGCAGCCTGTGGAGTCCCGTTTTGCAGTACGCCACACCCCTCCCAATGAACAGGACCCCCGTTTCGACCGTAGTGCTCCAATACAAGTCCGTTTCCTCCGTTTTGTGGTACGCCACACCCCTCCCGATCAACAGGACCCCGTTTCGACCATAGGCACTCGAACACAAGTCCGTTTCCTCCGTTTTGCGGTATGCCATACCCCTCCCAATGAACATGATCCCGTTTCGACCGTGGCCGGTCGAACAAAAGGCAGTTTCCTCTGTTCTGTGGTACGCCAGGACTCGTTTCGATCGGCTATTCCGTCCAAGCCGGTTGGCTCCCGATGAACATGACGATGCAGTTTCTCTGTTCCGACCCAGCCGGTTGGCTGCCGATGAACAGGATGTCGTCGCTGCCTCTCCACATACACGAGCCCTGGCCGTACGTATGCGCGAGTAGGCGTTCGAGACCCCGCCCGTATGTACGTGCGTGGCCGTGTTTACTTTCTTGCACCCTGGCTGTACGTACGTGTACACGATATCAATGGGACAGTGTGACATGCTACGTGCGCGCCTCTACTACGACACGTGCGTGCCTATACGATGAGACATGCCCTTCCTTACTCGACCATAGTTCATCGCTGCAGGCTGCAGACAGACCGACCGACCAGTATGTACGTACACGTTCGCGACCAAAATGACAATGCTACATACGCTTCGACCAGGTGAGTCCCGACTGTCAGGGAGGATAAGGAGGCACTTCCTTGCGTGCGAAGATGTAGCTGGTGGGTCCCAACAGTCAGGGGGGAAACATTTTTTCACGAAATACGATGGCCCGTCCGGTGGGTCCATGCTGTCAGGTGGAGTAATCATTATTTTCCACATAATAAGGAGGCACTTCCTTGCTGTGGCCGTGTACCCAGCTGTCAGCCTCTCCACGTACAGTGCTCTTCCGATGGAAGTTGTTCCTTGACCACATTGACCACGCCACGTCGAGAGCACCAAGGCGGTGGACGACGGCGAGGCCCAGGAAGGGGAAGACGCGGCAGTGGATGCCCATGCGGAGAGGAGTACGAGGGTTCACTGGTTTGGCTATGGTGCGAGGCTGCCGTCGCCGCAGGGCCTGGCCAGCGGTGGGAGTAGTAGGGGTGGTGAGGCCTCCGCGGTAGCACAGCCGGCCACGGGAGGTAGGAGCAGGCGGCACGACCAGCGCTGGTTTGGGCGGCTCGAGCAAGAAGACCAGAGGTGGAAGAAGCACTACGGTCGTTGGATGGACATCGTACGGTCACTGGAGCTAGAATCGTTCATATTGACGAAGTTAACAAAGCCCTCCTTCCCCGTAACCTTAGTAGGCCCACAAGTCAGCCTCCCACTATGGTGGGTACTAGCTAGCAGGGGGAGTATTGATTTTTTTTGTGTTGACCACGCCACGCCGAGCGCATCCAAGGTGGTGGAGGAGGGCGAGGCCCCGGATAGCAATGAGCCGGAGATGGGAAGACGTGGGAGTGGAGTCGCAGACGGAGAGGTGTACGAGGGTTAACTGGTTCTGGTGCGGCGTGGTTCG